>NC_060894.1:4132500-4432500 GCF_014805685.1 Silurus meridionalis | reverse complement strand
TAATAATGTGTAACAGCATGGAGTTAAATCATTTATTTGTGTTTTTATTTTTCTGTCTATGCTCTTCTTTGGCTTTTACACAAAATAACATGCAGTTCCATCAACAACACCAGGTAAAGATTCAATGACAGTGTGTGGTAAATCATCTTTATCCCACTGTGTTGATAAATTCTGGCTTTTTTTTTATTTATTTGTTTGTTTGTTTTAGAAAATGTTTAATTTATACAGTTCTTCTTATCATTTTTCTCATCCTTTCTCTTTCTTATATAGAAAATTCAACAACTACAGTACAAACAGGTGAAGTTTCACTGACAGTGTGTTTATATATTAATGTGTGAACTTTCCACACTTCCAGATACTTCAAAATCTTTACTCCATTCATCCGTTATATTGTTCTTAAACATCTGAGATATTACACATTTTTATACATGCCTTACTTGATTACATAATTATGTGTAACAGCATGGAGTTAAATCATTTAATGTGTTTTCTTCTTTTTCTATGCTCTTCTTTGTCTTTTACACAAAATGACATGTAGTTCCATCATCAACACCAGGTAAAGATTCAATGACAGTGTGTAGTAAATCATCTTTATCCCACTGTGTTGATGAATTCTAGATTTGTATTTATTTATTTATTTATTTATTTATTTATTTATTTATTTATTTATGTATTTATTTTTGTTTATTTTTATTTATTTATGTTTGTTTGTTTTAGAAAATGGTAAATTTATACATTTCTTCTCTTCATTTTTTTCTCATCCTTTCTCTCTCTCTCTCTCTCTCTCTCTCTCTCTCTCTCTCTCTGTCTCTCTCTCTCTTATATAGAAAATTCAACAAGTACAACACAACCAGGTGAAGTTTCACTGACAGTGTGTTTATATATTAATGTGTGAACTTTCCATCCATCTGTTATATTGTTCTTAAACATCTGAGATCTTATACATATTTAAACATGCTTTAGTTAGTTTTATAATAATGTGTAACAGCATGCAGTTGAATCATTTATTTTTCTGTTTATGCTCTTCTTTGGCTCATTCACAAAATGACATGCAGTTACATCAACAACACCACCAGGTAAAGATTCAATGACTGTGTATGTGTGTGTGTGTGTGTGTGTGTGTGTGTGTGTGTGTGTGTGTGTGTGTGTGTGTGTGTGTGTGTGCGCAGCATATAGATGTGTAATATGTGTTTTGGAGATGGATCATAAATTCGACTTTTTAAAGCTGTTGTATGTAAGATTTAGAAATGTTTCCCTCTCTGAAATAACCATGCAGTTAAATTCTACACCTGAAGATCAGTAATGGGTAGTTTTCCTGGACTTCCCCCGCATACACAGTGGTGGACAGTAACAAAGTAAATGTATTTTGTTACTGTACTTAAGTAGCTTTTTTACGTTTCTCTACTTTACTAAATTATTTTCATCTGGGGAACTTTTACCTTAACTTCACTACATTTCAAAGTTAAAAATATTACTTTTTACTCAACTGCATTTTGTTAAATCAGTCGTTCCTTTTTATTTATGTATTGGAAAAAACGTAACTGCTAAAACACACTGCAAGGCACCAATTAGAGTAGAGCGCGTTCTTTGTTTTAAATTTGTTTTAGTTGCCGCTTGGTGTGTCTACTCAGCACCAATATACAATTCAAGTTCAGTTCAACAGCAAGTAGAACATTTTGATAGTATTAACCAATAGAAGAAACCTTTATACTTTTCACATAAATTGAGTTGATAATGTAAAGAGTCTTGTAAAAAAATAAGAAATAGAAAAATAATAGCCATAATAACACACCATGCTGCATCACACCATCTAAACACTAGCTAGACAAGCTCTGCTCTCCAAACTGTACAGTGTACAGTGGCAGAAATAAAATGAAGGTACACCAGACAACCATTGTAAGATTATATAGAGTTCTTAAGACCTGTTGAAGAGGATGCAGAAACCATTTCTCATTAACGTCATATGAAACATTGGAGTGACCAAGTGAAGGTTTTTGGTTTTATTAGACCAAGATCAGGATACTGTATTATGTTTCAAAGCACTATTTGTGGTACAAACTTTACACAGGCCAAAACTCAAATAACAGCATTCGTACATAATACACTGATATTTGGTGGTGCCGAAATAATTTTTGATGCTACTTCTCATGATTCTTTTTTAACAAGTAGATACTGTTTTACAGTGGTCATGTCAAAGTACAGATTAAAATCTCTTTGACAAATTGTAACACTTTTTTGAAGAGAAGGAAAAAATGCAGTCAAAAAGCAGCCAACCATCTTATAAACTCTGGAACAAATCTGCCAGGTGGAATAGATGAAAATGTGTACAAAGTTGGAAGGAACTTACCCCAACAGATGTAAAGCTGTTATTTAACTGATATGTGGTTTCACCAACAATTACTCTGAGGGGGTTAAAAACTTATGCAAACAGCTTTTATTTCACTTTGAATCTGGCCTTATTTAAACTACAGTATGTAAGACGTAATGCTTGTTCTACAACTGATTCTGAATTCAATATGTCCATAGCAAACATCACTTCTCCTACTCCTGCTTCTACAACAACTACAACAACTACAGCAACAACCAAACCATGTATGATTTTAATCCTTCTTCTTTCCTGTATTAAACAATATACTTTTTTACTTTTTTTTTTAAAGTAATTGTTGTAATTGTATTTTATTAATATATTTTACAGATTCAACTTTAAGTTTTGCACTAACAATAAATGAAACATTTAATTTCGCACTCACTGACAAAACTACTGCAAAATACAAAGACTATGATTTAAAAATAAGGACATCAGTAAGTGTTGTACAATATAATTTGATACAATAACTATTACCCATTTAATACTGAGAAATTATTATTATGATTATATTATTATTATTATAAAACATGGTGGATAGTAGTGACATACTGTATATACTTCCATTCTCAAATTCTTTCTTAGGTTGATAGCAGCTTCAATACTGTCTCTGGTTATGTGAATAAATCTGCAAGCGTGACTGGCTTCAGGTGACGTTACTTTTTATAATCTGCAATAATTATATCTGATATCCTTGATTTTTAAAATCAATATTTTAATTAAATTAAAGCTTGAATTGTTGTATTATTTAAAAAAATAATGTTTTTAATTATTGTTTCATGGTTTAAACAGATCTGGCAGCATCATCGTAGACTTTACTATTCAAACAACAAATACCAGTTTGAATTTATTATCAGTGAGCCAAACCCTTGTTAAAAATCTCAAAGCTCAGGGATTAACTGTGAACGATAATGCACTCAGCCAAAGTGGTAAAAGCTTGTTAACTTTTTAAAGCCCCATTATTAATGTTGTACATATTTACAATTTTGCTCCATTTTGGAAAAACTTTTAGTGATGTATTTGGCTCTTAATTTCAGTGAACGGTGGACTATACAAAACGACTGGCTATATATATCCTGGGGAAGATCTCTTACTGACCTGCAGTCCTCCAGAGAGTAACACCATAAACTGGTACCTTGGTGACATTAAACTACAGTCATCCAACCAATATGAAATTATTCAAGATAAACTCACTGTGAAGGATGCAAGTGACAGTAAAAGTGGTAAGTCTGAGATAATTATGTAAATCTGCATACAGTAGTCAGAAATAATGTGTTAATGACAAAAATATATACTGTAACGAGAACATTACCATTATGATTTTTTTTAAAACCTGTTCATGTTAATGTCAATGTTTTTTGATAGTAATTAAAACTAAATATTGTTTTGCAACAAACTTACAAAGAAATCAACCATTTCTCAACACGTAATATAAGGCTGAAAATATAGAGTACTATGCAAAATGTTCCTTTAAAAATACTGAAATTAAAACATTTCTAATAAAAAAATAGCGCATCACTATAAAGAAAAAAAAATTATAAATGTATTTTTTATAAAAAGTGTATAGTTTCAAAAAGCAAATTGTCTGGTAAGATTTACTGAGCATTGAGGAAAATCTGCCACAATTCGTCTGCAGATTTTGATTAGTGCACCTTCTATGTTTTCTCAGGTCAGTACAAATGCATCACAACAGTAAATTCTCTGCCCTATGTTATCTGGCAAAATATTCAAATTGAGCCATACCCCGTTATCCAAGTGACCAGCAACAAAGTTGAAAAATGTTCGGATGCAACAATCACACTGCAGTGTTGTGTTCAGAAGAGCTACCAGGTGCAATGGATCTCAGAATGTAGCAAAACTTCAACAGGTAACATGCAGCTCTTTTCTTTTCTTTTCTTTTCTTTTCTTAAATGACAATGAATATTATGAGGAATGAATTTGGTTGACTTTTTCACCACACCTTGTTATTTAATTGTGTTGCACAGACTCCCAGACAGGCTGTGAATTATGTGACTATATAGTTAAACAAACCGAGTGCAAAAATGCTGACCAAGAAAAACAGTTCAAATGTCGACTCAGTACTTCCATCGCCAAAACTATCGACCCAAAGACCACCATAATAAGTTTAAAAAACCAACGTGAGTAACCAGCTATTTTTATTATTATTTTGTTCCCCAAATCAGTATCAAACATAGCAAAGTGCGCCTTAAATAAAAATTTAAATAAAGGATTATTAATAATTATAATATATCTATGACACATAAGCAATATCTCAATTTGTCATTTTCTGTTCAAAGTAAATAAATGTTGTTTATAAATTATGAGGATGAATATATATTTTCAGCTATGCATCTTTAAATTATATACAATTTTATTTTAAGTTTTATCCTGGAAAAAAACATATACATGGGGAAAATATTGATTTACTATATTAAATCTTGAAAATCTGAGGTTGCATATGTAACATTGTGTCGTTGACTCATAGAGTAAATACAATTTCTCATATCTCTATTTTTAGAATTTCCCTGCTATAATAGTTTTTTTGGAGCTGGAAATAATGGAGATACAGTCAATGGTTCCTGCAGCAGTGACAAAGAAGGCTATCAAATAGCTCAGTGTATTTCAAATGTTTGGAACGTCATAAATAACCAGTGTGTTCTGCGGGTCTTTGCGAATTTATTGGCTGTAGCTGAGGTAGTTTGACTTTCATTTTACTTCCATGATGTATAATATTATTTCTGTGGTTTTTATTTTTTTCCATTTAATATTTTATGTTATATTGTCTTTAGGTATTAAAAGTGGAAAACATTAAAGATTTTATGAGCAACCTCAGCAGTACTGCTGCGTCAGAGATTGGCAATATCACTGACTCTTCGGCAACCATAGTAACAATTGTAAAAATACTCAACATTGTTTCCAGTCTCTCACAAACTATTTTTATTGATAAACCCATTATGGAGGTAGGCACTTTTTTTGAAATAATAAAAAAAAAAATCAGTGAGTGTATATTTGTGTTAAATATGGATATGGATATATAGTATAATGTAGCAATTTGACAGTTACTTATTTTGTAACACTACTACTTTTTGTTAAAAAATAAAGTTTTATGTTATAATCTTTTTTTTTCAATTTCAAGAATTTCCTAAGCACATCCGATGTCATTGGCTCAGACGGTGCACAAGGCCAATGGATGCTTATAAACAATAACAATGCAAACAAGAATATTAGTTCTGTTCATCTGGACTCGACTGAAAGCATTGCCCGTAGACTCACGAATGAAAGCGTCGACATAACAACAAACCTCTCTTCTCTCAATAAACTTTCCGTTACCCCCCCTTTTACTGGATTATTTGGAAAAAAATCAACTACACAAATAAATATTCCAGCAAATAATGCACAGATGTACTTCACAGTCATTATTTCTGAAGCTCTTACTAATATCTTACCTGTTCGAAATCTGACCTACAACAACAGCAGTCAAACTGGGACCAGCATCAATGGAGATGTAGCTGTGATTGAGACAAATGCAACAATTGAGGACATCTTACTTTCTTTTAATGTCAAAAATAAGACACTGGGAAGCCCTCAGTGTGTCTATTGGAACTTCACACTTTTGAATGGCATTGGAGGATGGGACACGACTGGATGTCAACTAAAACCAGTAGGGAATGAAACTGGACGATTCACATGTGAGTGCAATCACACAACTTCCTTTTCAATTCTGATGTCACCATTTACCTTATCTAAAGAACAAACCACAGCCTTAGCCTATATAACTTACATTGGTGTGGCAATTTCAATGGCCAGCTTGGTTTTGTGCCTCCTCATTGAAATCATTATATGGAAATCAGTGACAAGAAATGACACATCCTACATGCGCCATGTGTCCATAGTCAACATTGCTGTCTCCCTTCTGATTGCGAACATATGCTTCATCATTGGAGCAGCAGTTGTAAATAATGGCGAGGGTCCCTGCAGTACAGCAACCTTCTTCATGCACTTCTTTTATCTCGCCCTTTTCTTCTGGATGTTTGTCTCAGCACTCTTGCTCTTCTACCGCACCATCATGGTCTTTTCAAGAATGACCAGAGGAGCAATGATGGCCATAGGCTTCACTGTTGGCTATGGAGCCCCATTAATCATAGCTGTTGTTACTGTGGCATCTACAGCTGGGGGCCATGGATACATTCAAAAAGATTACAATTGCTGGCTGAACTGGAATGAAACGAAGGCCCTCCTGGCATTTGTGATTCCTGCTCTAACTATTGTAGCTATAAACCTCCTGGTGCTTGTTGTGGTTCTGTGTAAGATGTTGAGGAGAGGAGGTTCAACACAGCCAGATGAGAAACATCCTTTAGTGGTCATTGCTAGATGTGTGGCGATTTTAACTCCTCTCTTTGGTCTAACGTGGGGCTTCGGCATTGGGACCATGGTGTCACCAAATTTTGGGATTCATGTGGTGTTCGCCTTCCTAAACTCACTGCAGGTAAAAAAGACATTTTTTTCTCTCTCATTTTGAATGCACATGTTTAAATTAATATTATAACAAAAATGCATTATAGATATTTGTTATATTTCATACAGTAAATGTTCTTTTAAAGGGTTTCTTTATTTTGGTGTTTGGAACATTACTGGATAGTAAGGTATGATCACTTAAAATCTACCTCACAACTCTTTATTTAAAAAAAAAAACACAAACAGGTACAAATAATGCTTAGTTTAATATTGCATGTTTTGTGGTTGCAGGTCCGAGAAGCATTGGCAGGAACGTTCTCACTGAGGAACTTAAGCTCCAATCGCACTAGGGTAAATACACTTCATTGTATACTGTATATGAAGGTTCTTTTAGGAACTACAGGTGAATACAATTCACTCTTACTTTACTTTAATAATTATAGTTAACAATGGATGTGTCTAAATTACAGAGTACTAGTGCCGGACCTTCATCCTCAAGTGGATTTCCTTTCATTCAGAGGTTACGGCAAAGAAGTAAGTAACTGAAATAAAAGTTTAATAAAAAATGAATTTTTAATAAATAAGGCTATTTTGTCACATTATAGTATATGACCATGTAATTTTTTATAATTCCTATATATACACACCTATTTTAAATATCTATTGATTGTTTTCCCTAGTTTGCATTGCTTGTTGATTGCCTGCTTTGTATTTGATTCTGCCTTTACATTTTGACTTTTATATTCTATTGTGTTTGTACCTGTCAATATCCTCATTACATCACAATGACACTGTCCTGTCTCTACCACCTCAAGTAACCACACTATAGGTTTCCTCCAAATGTTTATAACATGGCTTATTTTTAAATTTGGGTAATTTATTTGACTTTGTTAATTTAATTCTTACTTTACTACGATAACATTTTGCTTTCGGCTTTCTTACGTGCTAACGTTATCATGCACTATGCATGTGAGCCTTGTCCTAAATTGTGAATAAATTAACACTATATTGTTTGGTCTTTTGCAGATATGTACAATGTATCGAACCCTGGCTTTACATCATCTTCAAGCACCAATGATGCTGTTGTTTAGAATGAAGCTAACAAACTGTACCCATATTATAGTTCCCCATAAGTACCCATATTATGAGTCAAACATTACATAATACATCTGCATGAAAAACATTAAAACACTTTTTGATTGAAATTTACAATATTAATAAATAAGGTAATCTAATACAATGCAAAATAAGAAATTAAATTTGTAATTGCTTACAAATAACGATCTGAATAATTGCTTATAGAGTCATTAAGCTTATTCAATATACACTATATGCCCAAAGGGGACACTATATGGCCAAACATTTTGAATATCTGACCATAACACACTCATGTCATTTTCTGACTGTGTTATTCCATATTTACTTCAACGTTGCTGTTATAATTGCCTCCACTCACCTGGAAACGTTTTCTACTAGTTACCTCTAGCTAAAAACAACACCCATCAATTCACAGTTTGCAAAGATTCGAATGGAATAACTCAAGGGGCTTGTACAGAGCTCTGAACTAAAGCAAACCAATTCCAAAAGGCCATTAATGATACAAAGCACCATGCTCACACATTCTAATGAAAAATTTCCTTCATTCTTTAAATCTTTCAAATAAATCTTTACATTTTTAAGCAAATTATAGTGTAGTAATTAAAGCTAGAACCTAAAGAATCTGCAGTTTGATGGCATGCAATTATTTAATGTTTTGCAGTTTATTTGCCCACCCTATCAAACAAACACACAAATATATGTTTATATTGAAATAAATGAATTATAAATTGAAATAATAATAATAAAGTTTAAATAATAATTTTAAAAACTCTCATACTTTATATTGATTTCTTTCCAACTGGTATTTTGATTGTTTTCCTATTTCATTAGATAATTTTCTATTAACAATTTCCTTATATTATTATTTTGCACACACTGATTGTTTCTTCATTATTTGACCCTTTCTGTTTAAAAACATCTCAAGGTTGGTTGGATGTTGTTACTGTTACTGTGTCTGAAATAAATCTTACTTTACAAATGAATTACACTTTGCATTTAGTGGTTTGTTCTATTTAATCACATTAGTTTGAGATGTTTGGCACTAAAAAAATTTTTTTTTTTTTCTTTTTTGAAACAGTGAAAATTAACCACTTTACACAGCACACTGTCCTCTCTTATTATATTGTTTAACTAGTAGGATGACCTCAGCATTACTGCACAATATATTAACACTTCATTAACAATGGCATGCTGTTTGAATTGAGAAAATACACAATACGTGACTGTAGAATTATTAGGTTTAGAGTTAGGATAAAATAGTTAGAATTGAACAACAGACTGAACCTTAATATATATTATTGTTAATAATGTTCATTAGTTCATTATTAACATTCATTAGTCATTGATAGTTATTAGGAGTCAGACAGTATTAAAGTAAAGAGTATTCTGGGAATGGAATTATTTTTTAGCATTTTGTACCAGATTGTAAAACAATAGTCTGCATGTGTAAAATGCCTGTTATAAATTACCATCTCTTACTATCTGTGTTACTGAAATTTTTAAATGTTAATTTACAGTATTTATAAATATATTTATAAATACTGTAAATGTGGCAGTAATACTCAGGTGTGCACATGGCTTTGGTAATATGATGTAAAATCCCTATAACCTGCCTCACCTTTAATATCCTGATAACTTAGAATCAGGAAGCAGAAAAATACAGAAGTCTAAAACTGGTTTAGCAAGTAGAAAAACAATAGGATTAGGCTTTAATTCTAAAGCATCTACATGGTCAAGTGTCAGAAATAATAACCCAGAAAGCTAAGAAGGCTCTGGCAAACCTGCTCATGTTTAGTGTGATAAAAGTAGACTGGCTGGAGCTAAGGTAAGACCTAAAAACTACAATTTAATTAGAAAGTTAACACCTTGTTCCCTTTATTCTATATTTTATGTATTAGTGTGTCTACACTCTTGCTTGTTCATTAAATATAATGAAAATGTATGCACTGGTGTATTCTGTTAATAATTATAAATGCATTTGTGAATCCAGTACATGTACAGAGTGAGAAACGTGGACACCTACCAATCTACCTACTTATTAACTTAAACATTTATTTATATTATAATATATTTAAAAAGTAAATTATAATACTAGAGAGTTTGGAATGAATGTTATAATAATATAAAGATTAAGATAGTTAAAATTCAAGACTCTCAGACATTTCTTGGACAAATTCAACATTTGTCAACATGTTTTACATACATGCAATTGTTTTGTAGCAATGTTTTAGCACTTTTATCATAAAATTAATTCTATGTAAAAACATCACATTTCACAAGCTAATTCAAAATTATTTAAAATTACAAACAAGTAAATTTTATATTATGTAAAGAAATATACGTTTTCTTTTAATGATGTTTGATCTATAGATAATTTCATGTTTTCCTTTTTTGTGATTGTTTAAATGCCATTAACTAATTATAATTGAAATGTGATGCATGGAAATGTGTATTAATATTAACATCTGATAAAAAAATACTGTTTATGATAATACATTGACCACACTGTAATGCTCAGGTTTGTTTGATTTTGACAATGGTTGTACATGTTCCTTTAAAAGTATTTCTGGATACTCTGCACATTACAGGTTTATATAATTGCCCTTGTTTTAATTCCTTAGTATGTAGCTTATACAGAGACTTATATCACAGATACAAAATTAATGAAAACTAGAATGAGTAAAACTGCCATTAGCATATAAACCTGAACCAGGTGGAAGTTTTAGCTATAATTGGAATTAGTTGAATGACAGTCTGAATACTATATGTGACTTTGTACTATTGAACTTCTGAATGTGCCCAGTAACTCTTATTTTATACTTATGTAGAAATACTGAAGTGAAACCCACTGTAGTTTAAAATTTGCCTCAGGATCATGGGCAATAAAGGTAAGTTAAATAATTGTTTAGGAATGCAACAGTAATAATAATTTAGAATAGTTTTTATTATCTGCAAATAAATAAATTCCATATAAATATTTTTGCTTTTGTAAAAAAAAACAAAAACATGCTACACTTTAATGGGTTATAATACCTAACTTTCAGGAAGCAAAAATATTATATTTATCATTTTTCTTGAATATTTCCTTTTAGTGGAACTCACATTCAGTCTTGCTTACATACCTAGTGTGTAGTTACACTGAAAAGTATAGTAATATATAGTATAAGTCTGTAGTTACTCTGAATATTATAGTAATACAGTATATAGTATAAGTCTATAGTTATTTGGAATATTATAGTAATACAATATATAGTATAAGTCTATAGTTATTTTGAGTATTATATTAATATATAGTATAAGCCCATAGTTACTCTGAATATTATAGTAATACAATATATAGTATAAGTCTATAGTTACTCTGAATAGTATAGAAACATACCGTCAGTCTGAACTATTTTTAAATCCAAAACATAAAGCTTTTTTTTATTCTTACAATAATTATACTTTTTTTAAAATTAATTGTCAACAGCTGGCATGTTGTTGCCAATAGGTACCCACTGTTCCTTAATTCCCAGCCACAACTCTATTTGTATAATGTTTAATTGGTTCATGAGAAATTACAGTGTATGGCTATTTTTTCCTTTTCAAATTTTATTGCACAGGGACAACACCAGACTGTTTTCTGAGATTTGTTGCCATCCTACTCATGTATGTACATGAGGTGAACTTACAAGGACGTTCAGACATGACTGTGAAGGTAAAGTTTAACACAGCTTCAAAATGTAAATTTAGAATAAATTTAAAAAATAGGAATTTCAATAATGACCTCGTTATCAGTTTGGTTGTTAGGACCGGGTCAGGCAATAAGATATCAAATTACAGACAACAGAATTTAGCACTATTGAGGGATTTGGGGTAAATTAGGAATTGGGAGGAAGTCCTCAAATATCTCAAGAGAGATCTCGAGTCATTGCCATTTTGTTCTGAATTTGACATCACACACACAAATACACACTCATATTGTACAGCTCTGTTGTCACTGTTTGGCTTCCAAACCTGGAATGCCTGGTGCCATCAAGCCTGGTGCCAATCAAGTGGCCACATCCATTTTTAGTGGAAAACCAAAGCAAACAATTATTAATTAGGAAACAAAACCAGAAGAACTGAGGAAAGACTAGAATAAAAACATACAAAAACATTAGCTTAAACGAAATATTTTCAACAAAAGAGAAACGAAAATGAAGAACGTCTCTAGGTTACATATGTAACGTCTCTAGGTTACGAACGTAATCGTAGTTCCCCGAGAGAAGGAGACGCTGCGTCGAAACGCTTTTGGAACGTGTCTGAGTGGTCACGCTCTGTAATAACTTGTGTAATCACCAGCGGGGTGACGTCATGACCAGGAAGTATAAAACACACATGGAGTGAAGCTGGTGCCAGCTTCTGTAAAGGAGAAGGAAGCACTGCAGGGACGCTTAGAAAATGTGGCTTAGAGACACAGCATCTCGCTCCCTCAGGAAACAAGGGTTACATACGCAACTTAGAGACATTCCCTTTGAGGAACTCGAACTGCATCAAAATGCTTTGGGAACGAGTGTAAAGGAGAGGACAGAGAGGCCAGGAGTGGCACTGCAGTCCAGACTTTAGAACCGCACAAAGGTCAGTGGTGGACCAGCCCACAGCGTTGCAAATCTCTTGGAGGGGTACTCCAGAGGACCAAGTTTTTCCTGGTGTGTGGCCTGGAATGGAGGAGGATAGAATGCCTGTTTCCTTACAGGTTGTGGAACGTCCGAGAGCACCTTGGGGATGTAACCCATTCGGGGGTACCCGAAGGCACTGGTCATAGCTGGAGTGAACTCCTGGAAGGAGGGGGTCTTGATGGAAAGGTGCCTCCAAGATGCCTCAGCTAGAGGCTCAAAAACGATGGCCAGGTCCCACCCAGGCACTCTAGATTGTACTTGAGGCCTCAGAAGAAGACGCGTTACAAGAGATTGTGCTGCAAAGGGGGCGTGATACGCCGAAATGGCAGAGTTGTATACTTTTAGGGTGGATGGAGCCAACCTCTTAGTGAACTGTCCTTGGAGGAACTCCAGCACTGAGCCAACCTGGCAGTGGATTGGATTCAGCTGGTGGTGCTCACAGCCATAGCCTCCACAACTCTGGGCGGGGGTGAAATATGGACTCCCAGCATGGGGCCTAGGGATAGGATCCTGGGATCTCTCCAAAACATCTAAGGCATGTAGGCATCGCCACAAGACCTTGATGGTACGGAGAGGATTGCCCTCCCGTGAGAACCCATGGGTCCTGAGCCACCACTGAAGGGGTCTCATGTGCAGCAGGCCAAATGAAATAACACTAGACGAGGCTGCCATGAAAGCAAACCTCAGGAATTTTCGGTGAAAAGGCAGGATGGATACATACATGTGACAAACCAGTCCTCGGATCTGATTTTAAGACACAACCTGCTTGAGGGTTGTGTCTTATGAGTAAGAAGTTTAGCTGATGTAGATCAAAGATAAGATGCAACCCTCCGTCCTTTTTGGGAACTATGAAGTACTGACTGTAAAACCTGGACTCTCGGTGGCCTCCTTCCTCAGGAGAGTGTTTACGTCTTGTTCCAAGACCAGAGTCTGCTGGTTTCCCGTGGAAACGGGGCGGAAGAGACCCAAACTTAATCGTGTAACCTCGCTCTATAGTGCGCAGGACCCACTGAGACACGTTTGGAGGAGCTTTCCAAGCTGCCAGAAAGTGCCTTAACGGTATCAGTCTCTAAAGACTGACCTCCTGTCTGCCTAGAGCTGGCACAGTGCCAGCAGAACAGTATGATAAAAGCTGGCAAAGCAGTGCTGTCTCCTGAAACAGAGCCAACTCCAGCATGAAAAAGTGCTTTGTGACTGGGATAGTATTAAATATGAGGGCGGGAGAGGCCACAAGTTCCTATCTAAGAAATCATGTCTGCCTGCCCTGCTAAAAAAGTCTCCCTGCCTTCCTGGTCTGCTGAGAAAATTGCTATTGATGCCGAGGACGTCGCTCTATCTTGGATGAGAATGCCGCTCTGCCCCCAGCTTGGATGAAGATGTTGCTTTGCCCTCTAGCCCAACTGAAGACACAGTCTTGAGCAAGTAGCCACATATTCTCAGGATGCCATGAAAGGGGGTTTATGATCATTTTCTTTTATGGTTTGGTAAACAGATCAACATTGGCCTGTCACCATTACAAGCAGAGCTTTTGTGCACCCACAATAATCCTAGCATCCATGTCAGTTCAGTGTCCCAGCAACCTCAATGTTCCCTCTGAGTACCAAGTTTTCATTAAAATCAGCAGACTACCTTCTTATCAGCCCTATTACTGCACTATTAAGCTGTTCCCTGTACCATACCACCATGCAGTCTTATTTATGCTCTGTTCATAGTGGACCACAAAGAAATGAAGGCGTGCATTTAGTAGGGACTTGACCAAGGTACATCTGTCTGTCTAACTCACCCAATTTGTCTTTATGGATTGAAAAGAAGATGGCTTCTGAGCATGCATTTACTTTTGGGGTTTAAACCAATCACCCTGCCTTTTAACATCGCTAAACGTTTTTTAAACATTCGTATAGACAAGCTTCATAGAGAAGCTTGGGCTGACTGTCTAACCTAACTTCCAGCTACCATCTGCAAGCAAATAGCCAAGTTTAAAAGGCAAAATTTCATACATCATATTTAACTATCGTAAATATCTGAAACTATACATTATTTTTGCATTTTGTCTTTTCATTGTATATTTGCTAAATGCATAAAGTATATGTATCCACTGATCTCTCCACCTATTCATCCAGATTATTTTTTTTTTATTATTATTATTCTTTTTTTTTTCTTTTTTTTTTCAAATTCAGGTTAATTTTGCAGATGGACAAATACATAAAATTATGAAACAACAAAATGGTAATGAAAAATTCTAATGTTATAATTATTAAAATCTTGCTATACAATTTTAGTAAGTAAATGTTTGCATTTTATGCCATCATTTCATTAATACATTTACTTCAATTTTTTTATGTCACTTACAGTGAACTCAAACAGATTAGAATACATTTTGATCATAGAAGTAAATGTGTCACAGATGAATTTGTTTAATCAAATCAAATCACCACTGGAGTCCATCAGTTCTTTACAAACAGAAAACAGTGCAAAAATTGATGGCTTTAACGTTACAACAGGTAAGCTCTATTTGTATTATTGTTATTTTTTTTTTATAATTAAGCATGCATACTGTAATAAGTACTCATTTGGCATGAGATTTGTTATGATCCTGAAAGGAAATTTTTAATACTATTGCAAATACAATTAGTATAAAAATATTCTTTAGTGGAGTTGACGGTTTACTGTAAGCTTTGTGTCCAATTTTTGCTGTAACAGACAAAATCAAACATTGTAGAATTATTTATTTAATGTTAAGCAAAATTCTATTTTAGTAGTGTGAGGAAG
Source organism: Silurus meridionalis (assembly GCF_014805685.1). Taxonomy (NCBI): domain Eukaryota; kingdom Metazoa; phylum Chordata; class Actinopteri; order Siluriformes; family Siluridae; genus Silurus; species Silurus meridionalis. The sequence continues at coordinate 4,417,173 of NC_060894.1, read as the reverse complement.
TTTTGGTTGAATAATCTCCTGTACAGTATTTGTCAGTGGTAGTCCTATTTTATAAATTGGTTCTCCAGACACACATTAAAGTCATAAGATGGTTCCTGATACCTGTATTTAGAGTCTTCAAGTCTTCATAGTGTGTAATGTTCTCTGAGAAAACAGACAGGAGAGTAAAACCTTTTGAAAGCGAAAAGAGTAACATCCTTGTTAGAGCAGGTATTTACAATTACATTTACATTTGTGGCATTTAGCAGACGCCTTTGTCCAGAGCGACGTACAAAAGGCAGACATAATGACATCCCCAGTAAGGCCCGGCAGGTGTGTAAGGTGCTCAGAAGAGTCAGAGTGGAGAATACCATCCTCCCAAAACCCCAGGGTTTAAAGCCAAATAAGGTAGAGACATACACAAAGCTAGAGGAAGACATATCAGCAGGCACTAGAAGAAAAACAGAGTGATATATATTGTCTGTGGGGTCAGACATGGAGGATGGGAGAGACAGCAAATTCCTTGATTTAGTTACAGACCCCTGATCAATGATCTCAGCTGAAAACAGGAGGCCTTGCTATAAGCCTCCAGTTGGCTAGGAATTGGACATTACATTACCTTACATTACACTTTCTGTATGTGACAGACAACCTAACCCAGCTATATTCACAAAAGTGTGTTGAAATGTCAATCAATGAATCCATTTGAATGTTGGTATACAGATGTGGCTGTTGAAAATGCACGTTTCTTCCCGAGACTTGGTGCAATTTGTCCTGCGAAGTGCTGCGAAATCCAGTTAAATCCTGTAGGCACTTTGTTGTGCAGTGAAATAGGAAGAAAATGCACGAAATCAATGTGTTTTGAATAACAGCAATACAAGAATACTGCACCAAAGCCTGGGTCCACAGTTAAATGTACAAACGGTGGTCAATCAATGACAGTAGCTAATTATGAGCATGTATTTGAGAAATTAGTAAATTGAGCAATCCAATTTTATATTGTTTTTTTTTTTTTTTTTTTACAAGGGTGAAAGCATAAATAAAAGTACCTAGTGGCTGTGAGAATAAAGTACAGATTAAAGGTTGGGCCATCAGGTTAGCAAAAAGAAACACTAATTTACGATTCTAAAAACATACACATTGTTGTAATTTTCTGCTCCACAGTGTGCAGTTTAAATGGTAGTGAATATCAGTGCAGGTGTGAGGATCAATATTTCTGGCCCTGTGAAAAGTGTACAGTATATGAGTCTTGTGATAACGTCACCGATGCCTCATGTGGCTGCATCAATGGTCTTCCAAATGATGAACAGTTCTGCCAACCAATCAGTGAGCTGACCAGTATGTATGACATATTACATAAACCATTAGCAAATTTATTGAGTGCTTGTTAAATACGTTATTATTAAAATTGATTCAGTAAACTACAATTGTTTTAGTATTCATTTATTTATTAAACGTTTCTAATCTTGCTATTGTTTTAACTTTTAGATAACGCCACCTGTCAAGCTTTTACACCTACTGGTAAAAGTAACATTTTCCAGTACACATAAGATCATTTGCTAATTCTCACCTGTTTTCATTATTTTGCACATTATTCTGACCACAGTAATGTAGAATTTAATGCAGCCAATCGTTTTACTAATTCCCTCAGCTGAATATTTAATTGAAATTGAGTTAAATGCAGCAGATATAACAATCCTGAATCCTCTGAGGAACCTTTCGGCAAGCCCCAGCCTATCTATAAAAAATAGGAACACCAGTATCACTGAAATGAACATCACTACTGGTAACTGCTCAGTCTCATAGTTACTGTCTATTGTTTCTGACTAATTTTAAAACAGTGTATTAAATAAACCTAAAGTAGAGTCATTTAATATTTTAGAGTTGTTTTTTGGTTTTTAAATATTCTAAACATGTTGAAACAGATATATCTGGTGATTGTTGCAATATTTAGCAAAGTTTTAACAAAAATTGTGTTATTTATTATTGAAATCTTAACTGCACTAAAGTTGTTACAAAAGAAAAAAAAATCTTGTATCTTTTTGTTCTACAGTGTGCAAGTTAAATGGTAGTGAATATCAGTGCAGGTGTGAGGATCAATATTTCTGGCCATGTGAAAAGTGTACAGTAAATGGGTCTTTTGATGATGTCACTAATATCTCATGTGGCTACAATAATGTTCTTCCAAATGATGGACACTTGTGCAAACCACTCACTGAGATAACCAGTATGTATGATGTTTTACTGTACTTAAAATACAAAGTTTTATGAATGCTTGTTTTATACTGTATCAGTAAATTCTGTTAAATAAAATCTGTGTTTCTAACGTAAAAAACTTTCTAACATTGCTATCTTGTAACTTTAAGATATGTCTTCCTGTCCAGCTGAAACACAGAGAGGTGAAACTAACATCCTCCAATAACTATCAGATTATGTCCAATGTGTCAAGTGTTATTTTGCAATTAAACCACAATAAAATAAAATTGATGCCGAACTTTTTCACCTTTTCTTTCAGCTGAATGTCTAATTGAAATTGAGGTTGATGGACTTGATATGGCAATCCTGAATCCTATAAGGAACCTTTTAATGACCCTTAGCATACTTTCAATGAACAGTAACATCAATATCACTGAAATTGACTTCACTACAGGTGGGCAGAGTTTTGCTACATCTAGGATTTTTGAGCTAAGTTGAACCTGTTCTAACGAACATGGAGGGAAATAATGTTCATATAACAAATAAAAACACAAACATTTTAATTTTTTTCTCTTGCACAGTGTGCAGTATGAATGGTACTGTATATCAGTGCAGGTGTGAGGATCAGTATTTCTGGCCATGTGAAAAATGTACAGTATATGGATTCATTGATGACGTCTCTAATATCTCATGTGGCTGCATCAACGTTCTTCCAAATAATGGACACTTCTGCCAAACATTTACTGAGATGACCAGTATGTATGATGTATTACATTATTTAAAATATGACCAAGTTTTATGAATGCTTGTTTTATACTTTATCAGTAAATTCTGTTCTGTAAAGTTAATTTATTTTTGTATTCATTCTTTTTATTAAAACCTTCTAACATTGCTATTGTTGTAACTGTAAGATAAGTCTTCCTGTCCAGCTCTAACAACAAGAGGTAAATCTCACATCCTTCACTACCTATCAGATTGTAACCTATTTCATAAGTGCTTTGATAATTTTGCTAATTCAACCACAATAACGAAGATTTGATGGGGAACGCTTTTTTATCTTTTCTTTTAGCTGAATTCCTGATTGAAATGGAGGTTGATGCACTAGATATAACAATCCTGAATCCTATGAGGAACATTTTAATGACCCGTAGCTTACTTTCAATGAACAGTAACATCAATATCAATGAAATAAACATCACTACAGGTGGGTAGAGTCGAGCTACATCTAGGATTTTTAAGCTTAGTTAAACCTGTTCTAACGAATATAGAGGGACATAATTTTCTTAATTTTCCTTTCCACAGTGTGCAGTTTGATTGATAGTGAATATCAGTGCCGGTGTAAAGATCAATATTTCTGGCCATGTGAAAAGTGTACAGTATATGAGTCTTGTGATGATGTCACTAATGCCTTATGTGGCTGCATCAATGCTCTTCCAAATACTGGAAACTTCTGCCAACCAATCAGTGAGCTGGCCAGTATGTATGACGTATTACATAAACCATTAGCAAGTTTGATGAACGCTTGTTAAATACGTTATCATTAAAATTTGTTCAGTAAACTACAATTGTTTTAGTATTCATTCATTTATTAAAAATTTCTATTCTTGCTATTGTTTTAACTTTCAGATAACTCCACCAGTCCAGCTGCTACACCTACTGGTAAATCTAACATTTTCCAGTACACATCAGACCATTTGCCAGTTCTCACCTGTTTTCATTTTTTTCAATTTTTTTTACCACAATAATGTGGAATTTAATGCAGAACATTGTTTTACTTATTCCCTCAGCTGAATATATAATTGAGATTAAGTTAGATGCAGTAGATATAACAATCCTGAATCCTCTGAGGAACCTTTTGGCAAGCAACAGCTTTACTATAAAAAATATTAACATTAGTGCCACTGAAATGAACATCACTACTGGTAACTGTGATTTCTTTGTCTGCTCCATCTCATATTTAGTGTCTATTGTTTCTGACCTATTTTAAAACAGTTTAATAAATGAGCATAATATAAAGTTAATTGATATTATATAATTTTGTTTTGTAAATATTCTAAACATTTTGAAACAGATATACCTGGTGATTGTTGCAATATTTAGCAAAAAAAAAACAAAATTGGGTTATTTACTAGTTAAATCTTAACTACACTAAAGTTGTTACAAAAGAAAAAAAAAATCTTGTATTTTTCTTTTCCACAGTTTGCAGTTTGAATGGTATTGAATATCAGTGCAGGTGTGAGGATCAATATATCTGGCTATGTGAAAAGTGTACAGTATATGGGTCTTGTGATGATGTCACCGATGCCTCATGTGGCTGCATAAATGCTCTTCCAAATGATGAACAGTTCTGCCAACCAATCAGTTAACTAAGCAGTATATATGACCTGTTACCTGAAAGAAGAAACGTTTTTTGATTGCTTGTTGAATCCTTGATCAGTAAATTTTGTTCAGTAATTTATATCTGCCTTAGTCGTCATTTATATTTCAGAAAATTCTAATGAAGCTATTGATGTAACTTTCAGGTTACTCTCCATGTTCAGCTGTTAGACCTACAGGTAAAACTAACATCCTCCAGTACCTCTGACACTGTGTGCAAATTCTCACCTGTTTTCATTATTTGACAGTTTTGACCACAGTAATGTAGAAGGTAATGGAGAACATTGTTTCACTTTTTCCCTCAGCTGAATATTTGTTTGAGGTGGAGCTTGGTGCAGTAGACATAACAATCCTGAATCCTGTAGGAATCCTTTCAGCAACCTCCAACTTAACTGTCAAAAAAAGTAACATCACAATCACTAAAATGAACATCACTACAGGTAACTGACTTTTCTCAGCCAGCTGAATCTCACAGTCTCAGTCTGGTATTGTTTTAGACCCGTGCTTTTATAGATTATTATGTGAGTCTAATGTACAGTCAATTCAGTGACAGAGAATCTTTAATTAGTTTGAACCTATTTAAACAGATTTTTTGGGAGGATGTTCTGATATATAGAAATGAAAAAATATTGTAATTTTTTTCTCTTGCACAGTGTGCAGTATGAATAGTACTGTATATCAGTGTAGGTGTGAGGATCAGTATTTCTGGCCATGTGAAAAGTGTACAGTATATGGATCCTGTGATGACGTCTCTAATATCTTATGTGGGTGCATCAACAATCTTCCAAATGATGGACACTTGTGCCAACCGCTCACTGAGATGACCAGTATGTATGATGTATTACAGTATTTAAAATATTAGCAAGTTTGATTAATACTTGTTTTTTTTTAATTCATCAGTAAATTCTGTTCTGTAAACTCCATTTGTTTTTTATTCATTTTTTTATTAAAACTATTTAATGCTTCTATTGTTGTAACTTTAAGATAAGTCTTCCTGTTCAGCTCCAACAACCAGAGGTAAATCTCACATCCTTCACTACCTATCAGATTATATCCAATTTCTCAAGTACTTTGATAATTTTTATTTGATGGGGAATGTTTTTTTTCCACCTTTTTTCTTTCAGCTGAATTCCAGATTGAAATGGAGGTTGATGCATTAGATATGACAATCCTGAATCCTATGAGGAATGTTTTAATGATCCTTAGCTTACTTTCAATGAACAGAAACATTAATATCACTGAAATGAACATCACTACAGGTGGGTAGAGTCGAGCTACATCTAGGATTTTTGATCTTATTTGAACTTGTTCTAACGAATATGGAGGGACATAATTCACGAAAAAATACAAAAAGCAAACTTTTTTTTTTTTTTTTCTTCCACAGTGTGCAGTTTGATTAATAGTGAATATCAGTGTAGGTGTGAGGATCAATATTTCTGGCCATGTGAAAAGTGTACATTATATGAGTCTTGTGATGATGTCACTAATGCCTCATGTGGCTGCATCAATGCTCTTCCAAATGATGGAAACTTCTGCCAACCAATCAGTGAGCTGGCCAGTATGTATGATGTATTACATAAACTATTAGCAAGTTTGATGAATGCTATTTTAATACTTTATCATTAAATTTTGTTCAGTAAACTACAATTGTTTTAGTATTCATTTATTTATTAAAAGTTTCTATTATTGTTATTGTTTTAACTTTCAGATAACTCCACCAGTCCAGCTGCTACAACTACTGGTAAAATTTAACTTTTCCAGTACACATCAGACCCTTTGCCAGTTCTTACCTGTTTTCATTATTTGGCAGTTTTGACGACAACAATGTAGAATTTAATTTAGAACATTGTTTCACCTTTTTCCCTCAGCTGAATATTTGTTTGAGGTGGAGCTTGGTGCAGTAGACATAACAATCCTGAACCCTGTAGAAATGCTTTCAGTAACCTCTGACTTAACTGTCAAAAATAGTAACATCAAAATCACTAAAATGAACATCACTACAGGTAACTGACTTTTCTCAGCCAGCTGAATCTCAAAGTCTCAGTCTGGAATTGTTTTAGACCCGTGCTTTAATAGTTTATCATGTGAGTTTAATGTACAGTCAATTCAGTTACAGAGAATTTGTAATTAGTTTGAACCTATTTTATCAGATAAATTGGGAGGATGTTCAAATATTTAGTAAAGAAAACAATATTGTCATTTTTTTTCTCTTGCACAGTGTGCAGTATGAATGGTACTGTACATCAGTGTAGGTGTGAGGATCAGTATTTCTGGCCATGTGAAAAGTGTACAGTATATGGATCCTGTGATGACGTCTCTAATATCTCATGTGGCTGCATCAGCATTCTTCCAAATAATGGACACTTGTGCCAACCGCTCACTGAGATGACCAGTATGTATGATGTATTACAGTATTTAAAATATTAGCAAGTTTGATGAATGCTTGTTTCATACTTTATCAGTAAATTATTTTCTGTAAACTCCATTTGTTTTGTTTTTTTCAATTATTTATTTAAACTTTCTAATGTTGCTATTGTTGTAACTTTAAGATAAGTCTTCCTGTTCAGCTCCAACAACCAGAGGTAAATCTCACATCCTTCACTACCTATCAGATTATATCCAATTTCTGAAGTACTTTGATAATTTTGATTTGATAGGGAACGTTTTTTTTTTCACCTTTTTTCTTTCAGCTGAATTCCTGATTGAAATGGAGGTTGATGCACTAGATATAACAATCCTGAATCCTATGAGGAACGTTTTAATGATCCTTAGCTTACTTTCAATGAACAGAAACATTAATATCACTGAAATGAACATCACTACAGGTGGGTAGAGTCGAGCTACATCTAGGATTTTTGATCTAATTCAAACTTGTTCTAACGAATATGGAAAGAAATAATTCACACAAAAATACAAAAAGCAAACTTTTTTTTTTTTTTCTTCCACAGTGTGCAGTTTGATTAATAGTGAATATCAGTGTAGGTGTGAGGATCAGTATTTCTGGCCATGTGAAAAGTGTACAGTATATGGATCCTGTGATGACGTCTCTAATATCTCATGTGGCTGCATCAGCGTTCTTCCAAATGATGGACACTTGTGCCAACCGCTCACTGAGATGACCAGTATGTATGATGTATTACAATATTTAAAATATTAGCAAGTTTGATGAATGCTTCTTTTATACTTTATCAGTTAATTATTTTCTGTAAACTCCATTTTTTTTTTTCCAATTATTTATTAAAACTTTCTAATGTTGCTATTGTTGTAACTTTAAGATAAGTCTTCCTGTTCAGCTCCAGCAACCAGAGGTAAATCTCACATCCTTCACTACCTATCAGATTATATCCAATTTCTCAAGTATTTAATTTGGATTAATTTTGATTTGATGGGGAATGTTTTTTTTTCACCTTTTTTCTTTCAGCTGAATTCCTGATTGAAATGGAGGTTGATGCACTAGATATAACAATCCTGAATCCTATGAGGAACGTTTTAATGATCCTTAGCTTACTTTCAATGAACAGAAACATCAATATTACTGAAATGAACATCACTACAGGTATGTAGAGTCGAGCTACATCTAGGATTTTTGATCTAAATCAGACTTGTTTTAACGAATATGGAAAGAAATAATTCACACAAAAAAATACAATAAAGCAAACATTTTTCTTAATTTTCCTTTCCACAGTGTGCCGCTTGATCGATATTAAATATCAGTGTCGGTGTGAGGATCAATATTTTATGCCATGTGAAAAGTGTACAGTATATGAGTCTTGTGATGACGTCACTAATGCCTTATGTGGCTGCATCAATGCTCTTCCAAATACTGGAAACTTCTGCCAACCAATCAGTGAGCTGGCCAGTATGTATGACGTATTACATAAACTATTAGCAAGTTTGATGAACGCTTGTTAAATAATTTATCATTAAAATTTTGATCAGTAAACTACAATTGTTTTAGTATTAATTTTTTTATTAAAAGTTTCCAATCTTGCTATTGTTGTAACTTTAAGATAAGTCTTCCTGTTCAGCTCCAGCAACCAGAGGTAAATCTCACATCCTTCACTACCTATCAGATTATATCCAATTTCTCAAGTATTTAATTTTGATTAATTTTGATTTGATGGGGAATGTTTTTTCACCTTTTTCTTTCAGCTGAATTCCTGATTGAAATGGAGGTTGATGCACTAGATATAACAATCCTGAATCCTCTGAGGAACCTTTTAATGATCCTTAGCTTATTTTCAATGAACAGAAACATCAATATTACTGAAATGAACATCACTACAGGTAACTGACTTTTCTCAGCCAGCTAAATCTCACAGTCTCAGTCTGGCATTGTTTTAGACCCGTGCTTTAATAGTTTATCATGTGAGTCTAATGTACAGTCAATTCAGTGACAAAAAATGTTTTATTAGTTTGAACCTATTTTATCATATACATTGGGAGGATGTTCAAATATTTAGTAAAGAAAACAATATTGTAATTTTTTTCTCTTGCACAGTGTGCAGTATGAATGGTACTGTATATCAGTGTAGGTGTGAGGATCAGTATTTCTGGCCATGTGAAAAGTGTACAGTATATGGATCCTGTGATGACGTCTCTAATATCTCATGTGGCTGCATCAGCGTTCTTCCAAATGATGGACACTTCTGTCAACTAATCAGTGAACTGGCCAGTATGTATGATGTATTACAATATTTAAAATATTAGCAAGTTTGATGAATGCTTCTTTTATACTTTATCAGTTAATTATTTTCTGTAAACTCCATTTTTTTTTTCAATTATTTATAAAAAGATAAAATCTTTTTATTCTTGCTATTGTTTTAACTTTCAGATAACTCCACCTGTCCAGCTGTTACACCTACTGGTAAATCTAACCTTTGCAGTTCACATCAGACCATTTGCCAATTCTCACCTGTTTTCACTATTTGGCAGTTTTGACCACAGTAATGTAGAAGGTAATGGAGAACATTGTTTCACTTTTATCCTCAGCTGAATATTTGTTTGAGGTGGAGCTTGGTGCAGTAGACATAACAATCCTGAATCCTATGAGGAACCTTTTGCCAAGCAACAGCTTTACTATAAAAATAGTAACATCAGTATCACTGAAATGAACATCACTACAGGTAACTGACTTTTCTCAGCCAGCTGAATCTCAAAGTCTCAGTCTGGCATTGTTTTAGACCCGTGCTTTAATAGTTTATCATGTGAGTCTAATGTACAGTCAATTCAGTGACAAAAAATGTTTTATTAGTTTGAACCTATTTTATCATATACATTGGGAGGATGTTCTGATATTTAGAAATAAAACAATATTGTCATTTTTTTCTTTCAATTATTTATTAAAACTTTCTAATGTTGCTATTGTTGTAACTTTAAGATAAGTCTTCCTGTTCAGCTCCAGCAACCAGAGGTAAATCTCACATCCTTCACTACCTATCAGATTATATCCAATTTCTCAAGTATTTAATTTTGATTAATTTTGATTTGATGGGGAATGTTTTTTTTTCACCTTTTTTCTTTCAGCTGAATTCCTGATTGAAATGGAGGTTGATGCACTAGATATAACAATCCTGAATCCTATGAGGAACGTTTTAATGATCCTTAGCTTACTTTCAATGAACAGAAACATTAATATCACTGAAATGAACATCACTACAGGTGGGTAGAGTCGAGCTACATCTAGGATTTTTGATCTAATTCAAACTTGTTCTAACGAATATGGAAAGAAATAATTCACACAAAAAAATACAAAAAAGCAAACATTTTCTTAATTTTCCTTTCCACAGTGTGCCGCTTGATCGATATTAAATATCAGTGCAGGTGTGAGGATCAATATTTCTGGCCATGTGAAAAGTGTACAGTATATTGGTCTTGTGATGATGTCACTAATGTCTTATGTGGCTGCTTTAATGCTCTTCCAAATGATGGAAACTTCTGCCAACCAATCAGTGAGCTGGCCAGTATGTATGACGTATTACATAAACCATTAGCAAGTTTGATGAACACTTGTTAAATACATTATCATTAAAATTTTGTTCAGTAAACTACAATTGTTTTAGTATTCATTCTTTTATTAAAAGTTTCCAATCTTGCTATTGTTTTAACTTTCAGATAACTCCACCTGTCCAGCTGTTACACCTACTGGTAAATCTAACCTTTTCCAGTACACATCAGACCCTTTGCCAATTCTCACCTGTTTTCATTATTTTGAATTATTTACCACAATAATGTAGAATTTAATGCAGAAAATTGTTTTACTTATTCCCTCAGCTGAATATGTAATTGAGATTAAGTTAGATGCAGAAGATATAACAATCCTGAATCCTCTGAGGAACCTTTTGCCAAGCAACAGCTTTACTATAAAAAATAGTAACATCAGTATCACTGAAATGAACATCACTACTGGTAACTGTGATTTCTTTGTTTGCTCCATCTCATAGTTAGTGTCTATTGTTTCTGACCTTTTTTAAAACAATTCATTAAATGAGCCTAATATAAATGTAATTTATATTATATAATTTTGAAATATTCTAAACATGTTGAAACAGATACACCTGTTAATTGTCGCAATATTTAGCAAAGAAAACAAAATTGGGTTATTTACTAGTTAAATCTTAACTACACCAAAAATCTTGTATTTTTCTTTTCCACAGTTTGCAGTTTGAATGGTATTGAATATCAGTGCAGGTGTGAGGATCAGTATTTCTTGCTATGTGAAAAGTGTACAGTATTTGAATCTTGTGATGATGTCACCAATGCCTCATGTGGCTGCATCAATGCTCTTCCAAATGATGGACACTTCTGTCAACTAATCAGTGAACTGGCCAGTATGTATGACGTAATACATAAACTATTAGCAAGTTTGATGAACGCTTGTTAAATAATTTATCATTAAAATTTTGTTCAGTAATTTATATCTGCCTTAGTGGTCATTTATATTTCAGAAAATTCTAATGAAGCTATTGATGTAACTTTCAGGTTACTCTCCATGTTCAGCTGTTACACCGACTGGTAAATCTAACATTTTCCAGTACACATCAGACCCTTTGCCAATTCTCACCTGTTTTCACTATTTGGCAGTTTTGACCACAGTCATGTAGAAGGTAATGGAGAACATTGTTTCACTTTTTCCTCAGCTGAATATTTGTTTGAGGTGGAGCTTGGTGCAGTAGACATAACAATCCTGAATCCTATGAGGAACGTTTTAATGATCCTTAGCTTACTTTCAATGAACAGAAACATCAATATTACTGAAATGAACATCACTACAGGTAACTGACTTTTCTCAGCCAGCTAAATCTCACAGTCTCAGTCTGGTATTGTTTTAGACCCGTGCTTTAATAGTTTATCATGTGAGTCTAATGTACAGTCAATTCAGTAACAGAAAATCTTTTATTCTTGCTATTGTTTTACTTTCAGATAACTCCACCTGTCCAGCTGTTACACCTACAGGTAAAATTTCAATTTGTCAGTACACATCAGACCCTTTGCCAGTTCTCCAAGGTTTTCACTATTTGGCAGTTTTGACCACAGTAATGTAGAAGGTAATGGAGAACATTGTTTCACTTTTTTCCTCAGCTGAATATTTGTTTGAGGTGGAGCTTGGTGCAGTAGACATAACAATCCTGAATCCTGTAGGAATCCTTTCAGCAACCTCCGACTTAACTGTCAAAAAAAGTAACATCACAATCACTAAAATGAACATCACTACAGGTAACTGACTTTTCTCAGCCAGCTAAATCTCACAGTCTCAGTCTGGCATTGTTTTAGACCCGTGCTTTAATAGTTTATCATGTGAGTCTAATGTACAGTCAATTCAGTGACAGAGAATATTTAATTAGTTTAAACCTATTTAATCAGATATCCTGGGAGGATGTTCTGATATTTAGAAATAAAAACAATATTGTCATTTTTTTTTCTCTTGCACAGTGTGCAGTATGAATGGTACTGTACATCAGTGTAGGTGTGAGGATCAGTATTTCTGGCCATGTGAAAAGTGTACAGTATATGGATCCTGTGATGACGTCTCTAATATCTCATGTGGCTGCATCAGCGTTCTTCCAAATGATGGACACTTGTGCCAACCGCTCACTGAGATGACCAGTATGTATGATGTATTACAATATTTAAAATATTAGCAAGTTTGATGAATGTTTCTTTTATACTTTATCAGTGAATTCTGTTCTGTAAACTCCATTTTTTTTTCTTTCAATTATTTATTAAAACTTTCTAATGTTGCTATTGTTGTAACTTTAAGATAAGTCTTCCTGTTCAGATCCAGCAACCAGAGGTAAATCTCACATCCTTTACTACCTATCAGATTATATCCAATTTTTCAAGTACTTTGATAATTTTGATATGATGGGGAATGTTTTTTTTCACCTTTTTTCTTTCAGCTGAATTCCTGATTGAAATGGAGGTTGATGCACTAGATATAACAATCCTGAATCCTATGAGGAACGTTTTAATGATCCTTAGCTTACTTTCAATGAAGAGAAACATCAATATCACTGAAATGAACATCACTACAGGTAGGTAGAGTCGAGCTACATCTAGGATTTTTGATCTTATTCAAACTTGTTCTAACGAATATGGAAAGAAATAATTCACACAAAAAAATACAAAAAAGCAAACATTTTTCTTAATTTTCCTTTCCACAGTGTGCAGTTTGATCGATATTGAGTATCAGTGCAGGTGTGAGGATCAATATTTCTGGCCATGTGAAAAGTGTACAGTATATGAGGCTTGTGATGATGTCACTAATGCCTTATGTGGCTGCATCAATGCTCTTCCAAATACTGGAAACTTCTGCCAACCAATCAGTGAGCTGGCCAGTATGTATGACGTATTACATAAACTATTAGCAAGTTTGATGAATGCTTGTTAAATACGTTATCATTAAAAAATTTGATAATTAAACTACAATTGTTTTAGTATTCATTCATTTATTTAAAGTTTCTATTATTGTTATTGTTTTAACTTTCAGATAACGCCACCTGTCCAGCTGTTACACCTACAGGTAAAATTTCAATTTGTCAGTACACATCAGACCCTTTGCCAGTTCTCCAAGGTTTTCACTATTTGGCAGTTTTGACCACAGTCATGTAGAAGGTAATGGAGAACATTGTTTCACTTTTTCCCTCAGCTGAATATTTGTTTGAGGTGGAGCTTGGTGCAGTAGACATAACAATCCTGAACCCTGTAGGAATCCTTTCAGTAACCTCCGACTTAACTGTCAAAAATAGTTACATCACAATCACTAAAATGAACATCACTACAGGTAACTGACTTTTCTCAGCCAGCTAAATCTCACAGTCTCAGTCTGGTATTGTTTTAGACCCGTGCTTTTATAGATTATTATGTGGGTCTAATGTACAGTCAATTCAGTAACAGAAAATCTTTTATTAGTTTGAACTTATCATATACATTGGGAGGATGTTCAAATATTTAGTAAAGAAAACAATATTGTCATTTTTTTCTCTTGCACAGTGTGCAGTATGAATGGTACTGTATATCAGTGCAGGTGTGAGGATCAGTATTTCTGGCCATGTGAAAAGTGTACAGTATATGGATCCTGTGATGACGTCTCTAATATCTCATGTGGCTGCATCAACGTTCTTCCAAATAATGGACACTTGTGCCAACCGCTCACTGAGATGACCAGTATGTATGATGTATTACAATATTTAAAATATTAGCAAGTTTGATGAATGCTTGTTTCATACTTTATCAGTAAATTATTTTCTGTAAACTCCATTTGTTTTTTTTTTTCAAATATTTATTAAAACTTTCTAATGTTGCTATTGTTGTAACTTTAAGATAAGTCTTCCTGTTCAGCTCCAACAACCAGAGGTAAATCTCACATCCTTCACTACCTATCAGATTATGTCCAATTTCCCAAGTTAATTTTGATAATTTTGCCAATTCAACCACAATAACGAAGATTTGATGGGGAACGTTTTTTCACCTTTTCTTTCAGCTGAATTCCTGATTGAAATGGAGGTTGATGCACTAGATATGACAATCCTGAATCCTATGAGGAACATTTTAATGACCCTTAGCTTATTTTCAATGAACAGTAACATCAATATCACTGAAATTAACATCACTACAGGTAGGTAGAGTCTAACTACATCTAGGATTTTTAAGCTTAGTTAGGTAAACATTTTTGATAATTTTTCTTACCACAGTGTGCAGTTTGATCGATATTGAGTATCAGTGCCGGTGTGAGGATCAATATTTCTGGCCATGGGAAAAGTGTACAGTATATGAGTCTTGTGATGATGTCACTAATGCCTTATGTGGCTGCATCAATGCTCTTCCAAATACTGGAAACTTCTGCCAACCAATCAGTAAACTGCCCAGTATGTATGACGTATTACATAAACCATTAGCAAGTTTGATGAAAGCTTGTTAAATACTTTATCATTAAAATTTTGTTCAGTAAACTACAATTGGTTTAGTATTCATTTATTTATTAAAAGTTTACAATCTTGCTATTGTTTTAACTTTCAGATAACTCCACCTGTCCAGCTGTTACACCTACTGGTAAATCTAACATTTTCCAGTTCACATCAGAAAAAATTCAAAATGTGAAAATGTGTATTTTTTACCACATTAATGTAGACTTTAATGCAGAACATTGTTTTACTAATTTCCTCAGCTAAATGTTTAATTGAAATTGAGATAGATGCAGCAGATATAACAATCCTGAATCCTCTGAGAAACCTTTTAACAGCTTTTCATAAAAAATAGTTGCATTAGTATCACTGAAATGAACATTACTACTGGTACTTCACTTTTCTCTGCCAGCTGAATCTCACTGTCCTAGTGCATTTTTGAGATTGTTTGAACCTTTCTCAAAAAAGTTATTTTGCAATCTTTAGATCAAAAAGCTAATGTTGTGCTCATGTTCAGTATATGGGTCTTGTGATGATGTTACTAATGCTTCAAGTTCCTGCATTATTGCCATTCCAAATGACAGCCAAACTTTCCATCAGCTGACAAGAATGTATTCTATCTGACATGAAAATTAAGCATGTGCATCATTTGCATGTAATAATAATTTTCATCTGCCAAATGCCTGGTACTTAGAGTTGTTTAACTTTAGCAACTTAAACAGAAAGCTTCCACATAAAAAAGGCACATAGCATTAATTAACAAAAAACAACAAATTCATCTTTGTAGAAGGTAGAAACACACCTGTTTTCCATATCCCTTGTTTGAATATGCATGTTTTGATATAGAGATAGAAATGCCTGATATACTGTATCTGTCATACATTTACTCTTAAGCCTTCTGGAGATTTTTTCATTGTATATTTAGTTTTATTTCTTCACAGAAATTGTGTGAAGTGTATACAACTAGATGCATTGGACATGTATTGGCTGGATGCCTTTATCCAAGAATTACACACCTGCATTTACAGTATAATGACTTGTACTAGCTCTAACTTTCATTGAAGTGTATACTTATTTTTTTATAAATATAGTATTCAAAAATGTAAAAGATTTAATAATCCAGACATGATGGTTTATGTAGAGGTTTTATTAAATATAATCCACTATTGTAGACAATAACAGGCAGCCCTTCAAACACAATCATACAGCAAACTTTGTAGAATTACTTTTAGGAGCTTGCCTGGGATAAATTTTTTTGTGTCAGTTCGAATTTGACATAATCTTAACATGTATTTTATTTTTTTATTTTATTTTTCATATATATTTGTTTTTTCTACTACTTTAGTACCAACCATACTCACTCCACTGACACAATCTGCTGAAATTACAGCTAATGCAACTGCTGCAACAACATCCAACACAATTACCCTCAGCACATCCCCAGCTTACATAACAACTTCTAACATGACAAACTACACAACTACACCCAACACTTCCCCAGCCCACATAACCACTGCTGCCGTGACAAACTCCACAACTACTTCCAACACATCCCCAGCCTATATTGACACTGCTGCCATGACAAACTCCACAACTACACCCACCACTTCCCCAGCCTACATAACCACTGCTGCCATGACAAACTCCACAACCACACCCACCACGTCCCCAGACTACATAACCACTGCTGCCATGACAAACTCCACAACCACACCCACCACGTCCCCAGACTACATAACCACTGCTGCCATGACAAACTCCACAACTACACCCACCACTTCCCAGGCTACATAACCACTGCTGCCATGACAAACTCCACAACTACACCCACCACTTCCCCAGCCTACATAACCACTGCTGCCATGACAAACTCCACAACCACACCCACCACTTCCCCAGACTACATAACCACTGCTGCCATAACAAACTCCACAACCACACCCACCACGTCCCCAGCCTACATAACCACTGCTGCCATGACAAACTCCACAACCACACCCACCACTTCCCCAGCCTACATAACCACTGCTGCCATGACAAACTCCACAACCACACCCACCACGTCCCGGCCTACATAACCACTGCTGCCATGACAAACTCCACAACCACACCCACCACTTCCCCAGCCTATATAACCACTGCTGCCATAACAAACTCCACAACTACACCCACCACTTCCCCAGCCTACATAACCACTGCTTCCATGACAAACTCCACAACTTCACCCACCACTTCCCCAGCCTACATAACCACTGCTGCCATGACAAACTCCACAACTTCACCCAACACATCCCCAGCCTATATAACCACTGCTGCCATAACAAACTCTACTCCATACTTTACTACAACTACCACATTCACCACTTACATAACAAGTACTGCCATGACACCCACCACAATAACAACCAACACATCCATAGACAATATGACAATTCCTGTGAAAACAACAACCAACAAAAATACACACACCACAACCACAGCCAACTCTACAAATGCTGCCGTCTCAACCGGTATGAATACACCTGGCACATCCACATCCATCACATCTGCTACATCCAAAGGTATGATTGTAATCCTTCTTTTTTTCCCCTTTGTGAAACCCAAAGTAATTTAGGTATTTTAAATAATTTAAATAATTGTACTCGCAGTCTATGCCTCTATGTAAATACAGTATATTTGTTGCATTTATATTACAACTCAGCCATCCGATACCTTTGTATACATGACCAACTACGATCATTGTAATTTGTGATTATTTTTGTTTTTGATCATTGTTGTTCAAAAGACAGCCATGCATTCAACTTCTCACTGGCTATAAATGAAGAATTCGACTTTGCACTCGCTGATCAACATAGTGCAAAATACCAAGCTTATAAAACAAGAATTGAAAATTCTGTAAGTGTTACACATTAGAACAAGCTTTATAATTATATTATTATTATTATCATTATTACTTATTATTATTATTATATTATTATTATTTATTCCTTTTTTTATTATAATTATTAATAGTAGTATTACTAGTATTATTGTAGCATACCTACATTTATTGAAAATGTAATATGATATGATGGCCATTGCTTGTTCTCAGATTGATGATAGTTACCGAAATGTACCTACCTACCAGGCCAAGTCTGCATCAGTGACTGGATTCCGGTTTTTATTATTATTTATTACATTTTTTCATTGTTTTGTATGAATTCATGTATGTATGTTTGTATGAATGTATGTATGTATGCAGATATGTATACGCAGAGCCTGTCAAAACTTTTAAAACACTTTTAAAACACTAAGACCCATACATATTCATTTTGCTTATATGCAACAACTTGACCAAACTAATATATAAATTTACAGACTTTATTTACGTTGAAATATTCTCCCTTAGTGTGAATAACAGCTTTAAACACTCTCGGCATCTGGAGATAGCTTGTGTTTCCAAACATTTAGCCATACCATACCTCTTGTAAAACTTGCCATAGGTGTTCTTCATTAGTTGGAGATTTCTTTTTGACCCTTCAGTTCAGTTAATCCCAGCAGTGCAATAGAATTGTGGTGTGGTGACTGGGCAGACCATTGCATGATAGATAACACTGCAGCCAACTGTTTGCTCTCCAAATGAGATAAAATAAAACAGAGCTCAGACATACACTTTGGCTCATTGTCTTGTTGTATGGTGAAGTAATTTTCAATTAGCAGTAGTCTGGACTGAATTGCATAGTGTTGAAGTATAAAATGGTAGCCATGTTAGGTCAGTTTTCATTTCACCTGGAATAAGTCTCCAAACTTCCCTGCTCCAAAACAACCCCAAACCTCCATGTTTGTCTGAGGGTGTGAGACAATCTGGTAACATGTTCACTCCTGTTCTCCAACTTATAGAAGTTCTTCTGTTAAAGACAGAAATGTCCCATTTAAACTAATTTGTCCACAGAACTTTCTTTCAGTCATTTACTGTCACATTTTTGACGGTTTTTGCCTTTTAACTGGTTTGTTTTGCACAAAAAAAAGAACATGTGTCTCTTAAAAACAGTCTGTGTTTTCAAACATTTGACAGGAAGTATGTATGAGTTTAATGTAAGTTTAATAAAAAAATGTTTACGTAGGGGCTTGAAAACGTTATAAAAGCTTTACAAAAGTTGTGTAATGATCATAGTGCTGTATTTTTATAGGCCTGGCAGTGTGATGGCAGACTTTACAATTAAAACAACAAGTGATAACCTTAATTTGGTATCAGCAAATCGAAAGCTTGCTAACAATCTCCGTTCAGAGGGATTTAATGTGAGCGAAACGGCATTCAGTCAAAGTGGTAGGGACAAATTATTATTTGTAGTATTATTATTATTTATTTGCTTTTCTTCTGAAAGCTTGTTCTCTGTTTATTAACGTATCATTCTTCACATTTATTTTTGTTAGCAATACGATATAGGCAATGTAGGTTTTACAGTGTTAGTGCTGTACATGTATGAATTAGAACTGCAAAAAAGACTTTATCGATGTATATGGCTGTTTATTTCAGTGAAAGACGGACTTTATGAGAGCAGTGGCAATATATATCCTGGGACAAATATCATACTGACCTGCAATCCTCCAGTGAATAATAGCATACAATGGACTATGAATGGGAATAAATTACAGTCATCAGATAAATATGTAATGAATGCAGTTGGACTCACAGTGAATAATGCCACTCCCGGTGACAGTGGTAAGTCTGAAAGACTGTTGAATCATCATCTTATATTGGTCACCTGATAAACTGGAAAATATAATCATATAAAAATTCGTGTGAAGGTTTTAAATACCCATCCAGCTTGTGGTTGTAAAAGCATATTCTTCCATTTCATTATATGCTGTACAGTACAAGGCCCCTAAAATGTATTCGGACCCTTAATCAACACTTACAAATGCATGGACCTTCCTGCTTTAGAGAACATATCAAAGCAGTAATGTCTTGAACAAAAGATCCTACAAGTACACGTTTCAAATAAAACATTTCCCATTAAATAGATCATGCTTTAAATCACAAAATTACACATACAAGCTTTATAATTGGACAAAATATATTTTAAACTTAAATGCACAGTTTGGTTAAAATTCTCTAAAGGCTTTTGCAACACAAACACTCTAAACCACCAATGACACAAACCAATGCTTATACTGATTGTTAATGATTTTTTTTTTTTTTTTTTTTGCTGAATTACTCCCAAGTTAGTTCAAACTGAATCCTGTTATAGTTGTATTTGGTAATTCATATTAACGTCCGAATTTCAGTCTTTGCTTCTGTTTCTTGATTTCATTAACAATTGTGTATTTGCCACTTTTGTTTCTTTTTATGAGTAAATCCTGGACACTTAAACTTATAATAATAATGTTTTTAAATCAGAATGTTTTAAACACATTGCACATAAACTTCATTATTATTCCTTATATTATTAATTCTTTTTTCTCTTATCATTTGTCTGACTTCTCAGGCTTATATGCATGCACAACAACAAAAAAATCAACACCCTATGTTATCTGGCAGACCATTACAATTCAGCCTTATCCCAATATCCAAGTGAGCAGTGACAAAGTTGTAAAATGCGAGGATTCGATAATTCCACTGCAGTGTTGTGTTCATGGGAGTTATGAAGTGAAATGGACTGACCCTACAGCTTGCAACTCTACTTCACCAGGTCATACATATTATTTTCTAATAATTTAATATGCATAATTAGGAATACCAGTCCATCTGATTATGTACTGTCTTCTGAAAATAAATGAATATGTCAGACATTATTATAAAAAAAAACTTAACCTAAATTAACCAAATTAAGCATTAAAAAACAGCAATTGTCATATTTGTAATACGTTATACCTTTTTCTTGTACTACACAGTTTCACTGAAAGGCTGCACAGTGTGTGAATACAAAATTAACCAGCAGGTCTGCCAGGCTTCTGACCAAGTAATACATGTCACATGCCAACTCACAACACCTCTCAGTGGAAGTACAACTCACAGTTACAATTCAAAAAGCATCAAAATAGATGTAATAAAAAGAGGTAAGTTCACATATATTATTATTATTATTATTATTATTATTATTATTATTATTATTATTATTATTATTATTATTATATTATTCACCCCAGAAGAAAATTCACATATTACAGCAACATGAATAAAAGTCAAATAAATAACTCATGCTTCTTCTTTCAAGCATTTACCTGCATGGATAGCATATTTGGTGCTGGAAATCTAGGGGAGGAACACATTGGTGACTGTAATGAAAACATGGTTGGCTTTCAAAAGGCTAAGTGTAATTCCTCAGGCCTCTGGGACCCAATAGAAAACAACTGCGTCTTGCGCATCATTCAAAATTTAAAAGACGAAGCTAAGGCAATTATTCTTACTTCTATGTAAAATAATGTGATTAGTTATGTCATTTATCTCAAATACTTTGAATAACAATTTGTGATTTTATATAGAATTTACAGGTAACAGGCATCCAGGAATTTATGGGCAATGTGATCAGTAATACTACAGAAAAGACTCAAACAATAATTGAATCTCCAGCTACAATATTAACAATTGTAGAAATACTGACAATCATTTCCAATCTATCGCAAACAATTTTAATCAGTCAACCCATTATGATGGTAAGTAAATTAGCTTAAAAAAGGTTTGCACTTGTTTTATACAATAAAATGAAATATTTGTATTAATAAACTAGATAGCTCAGATATCCTGTATTTATAGTGAATATTTTACTTGTCTGTTAAAGGATTTCCTAAAAACAACTGATGTAATTGGATCAGCAGGTGCAAGAGACACATGGGTGCATTTAAACAAAAACAGTACAACTATGAATGCTAGTTCTGAGCTTCTGAAATCTATCGAGAGTATTGCCTACAGACTTGGGGATGAAAACTTCAACATAACAACAAATTACACATCTTGTGTTAAAACTAACATTTCCGGCTCCTTTTCTGAAACATTTGGCATGAATTTAACTACCCAAATAAATTTGCCTACGGTTAGGGAATCGACCTTCATCACAGTAATCATTTCTTCTGCCCTTAACAATGCCTTACCTGTTCGAAATCGGACCCACTACAACAGCAGTCAAACTGGCACCAGTATTAATGGAGATGTAGTTCTGATTAAGACAAAGGCAGCAATTAACAACATTTCCCTTTCTTTCATTGTCAAAAACAAGACAATGGAATACCCTCAGTGTGTCTTTTGGAACTTCAGTCTTCTAAATGGTACTGGGGGATGGGACTCGACTGGATGTCAGTTAAAGACGTTACGTAACCAAACGGAAGGATTCACGTGCGAGTGCAATCACACGACTTCTTTTTCAATACTTATGTCTCCATTTTCCCCAGACAAAGCCTTGGCCTCTGCCCTTGATTATATAACTTACATTGGTGTTGGCATTTCAGTGTCCAGCTTGGTTTTGTGCCTCATCATTGAATTCATTATATGGAAATCAGTAACAAGAAATGACACATCCTGCATGCGCCATGTCTCCATAGTCAACATTGCTCTCTCACTTCTGATTGCAAACATATGCTTCATCATTGGAGCATCGGTTGTTAACCAAGCAGAAGATCCCTGCAGTACAGCAACATTCTTCATGCACTTCTTTTATCTCGCCCTTTTCTTCTGGATGTTGCTCTCAGCACTCTTGCTCCTCTACCGCACCACCATGGTCTTTTCAAGAATGACCAGAAGAACCATGATGGCTATAGCCTTCACTGTTGGCTATGGGGCCCCATTAATCATAGCTGTTATTACCGTGGCATCTACAGCTGAGAACCATGGATACATTCAAAAAGAAAATAGTTGCTGGCTGAACTGGCAGGAAACGAAGGCCCTCCTGGCATTTGTGATTCCTGCACTGTGTATTTCTGCTATAAACCTCCTAGTGCTTATTGTGGTTCTATGCAAGATGTTGAGGAGAGGAGCTAATGCTTCCAATCAGCCAGATGAGAAACATACTGTCATGGTTATTGCTAGATGTGTGGCGATTTTAACGCCGGTCTTCGGTCTAACGTGGGGATTCGGCATCGGGACCATGGTGTCATCGAACTTTGGGATTCACATAGTGTTTGCCTTCCTTAATTCACTGCAGGTACAAAAGATATATCAGTCAAATTATTTGAATTACACATACATAAATTGATAAAGCACTAAATAATTGTTCATTGTGTGTAATTCTTATGATGATGCTAAGAAAATTTTATTTCTTCAAAGGGCTTTTTTATTTTATTGTTTGGAATTTTGCTGGATAATAAGGTATGTGTATAACTCTTTTTTAATAATACTATTCTAAATATTAGGAAAGACCTAGAGAAGTCAGGAGTTCCATTACTTTTGTCCGCGTACTGTAAATGTACAGAGCAGATTTAAATTAAACCTTTTTTACTAAGAAAATCGAAAGGAAAAAATATCTCCTGTGATGTTTTTATGGATACTGAGGAGAACAGTACTTTTGATTTACACATATATTTACTAGAAAGGATTAAGTGCATTTAGAGGAAAATGTTATTGTGTCGTTACATTAATGACAGCACTCTTCTACTTCAGAATTTCTAAAAATGTCTATTATAAGGATTCAGAGATATTTGCTCTTATATGACTGATATTGTGGATGCAGGTCAGACAAGCCGTGGCAGCAAAGCTGGGAGTGAAGAACCTCAGCTCTAACCTTACCGGGGTAAATAGAATTGATCTAATGCTGTATATGCTACTTTTTTTGTAGCATTACATTCATTTCACTTATACTTGGACAATAAAACTGCTGTGTCTACATTACAGAGATTGAGTGCAGGACCAGCACCTGCAAGTGGACAGCCTTTTATTCAGAGGGTATAATAGAGACATATGTACTGTAAATGAAGATTTGATCAATTTACAAATAATTTCAACAGCTTTAATCAATAAGGGTAATTATATATGATTTTCTTGATATCATTTCTACGCACACCATATTTCTCTGATTGTTTAATGTTCTCTGCTCTAAATCCTATTCAAGTTGTGTTCTTCTGATATTGTGCATATACTGTATATTTAAAATGTAATTTGAACACTATGAATACATTTATATTTTGGTCTCTGTTACATTTTTACCTTTGCATTGTCTACTATTTTCTGTTTTATACTATTTTCCTACCCCTATCAATATTATCAATATTCTCTTTCATTATATTTACTACACTTTATTTAATTTTTATGTATTCTTTTTACAAAGTTAATTATTTGTAACAGAAAAAAGGAAAAAAAAGAACAGTTGCTGTATGTTTTTGGTTAATACATTTTTAAACCCTGTCTTCTTTTCTTACTTTAACTCAAAGGTTTGAAGGGAGCACTTTTACTCCTATTGGAAAAATATTATAATAAGCGTATCTCTACTTTTACTCTAGAGCATAGTTTGTGTACTATGTTCACCACTTTTGAACAACAGCATTCAATACAATGTCAGGCCACTATTAATATCCAGTCATACTGTATGGTTTAGTGCACACTCAGTGTTCCAATGCATGACAAATAACCTGCTATTTTACAAGCTGGTGATGTACCACTGATATTTCAATTGTCTTCTAGTCTGTCCGTTCATGTTTGGTGTATATCATTAGGTAAATAATAATTTGGCAACATACCCAAATTCTATCATGAATATTAAACCAAAAGAAGTTTATTTCTCTTGTGAGAAAGCTCATCTGGTTTTAAAAAACTTTTAGCCTAAAGCTTTATCATAAGAATAGCCATAAAGCATAATGCAAAAAAGCCTGAAATAGCAAAACAATCAAATCTAATGAGTATAAAAAGGAGTCATGGAGACATGGAGACAGCAAGGACTTAAAAAGATTCATCAAGGCCAAAAATCTTGTCTCTGCCAGCAGGTGTCTCCCTTTTATTCTACCCTAAAACGAGACATGTACAGTATATATATATATATATATATATATATATATATATATATATATATATATATATATATATATATATATATATGGCATATATAATTACTTAATCAAGTTCAATCTATTTTTAATACAATTAAAAATTTCTCCAGGGTGGGAAAAGAGGGTCATGATTCTCCGGCCTGGACAGTAAACAAGTCCTCTAAATTACAAGAGAGATGAGCAAGATCCTCTCTGAATAGGTGGGCTGATAAACTTTTTTTGGTATCAGCCAACTGGCCAAGCTTACAATCAATCTGTTCAGAAGCATTTAAACATTATTTATGTCAGTTTTATTTTGTTACCTTTATTTAAGTTGCCATTAAATGCAAGGACAATTGAATGCAAATAAGGGTAGAAAGTTTTTTTTAATAGTTAATGCAAATAAATCCAAATCATGAGAGAGAAATATAAACATTAAACTGGCAGAGGTCAGGTGATCAGCAAACACGAACTAGATAATACAATATAACAATATACACGAACTAGATAATACAGGACCATAAACGAAAAAAAAAAACAAAATAAGATCAATAAGCAGAAATTTTATTTTTTATATTTTTAACCATTTCCAAATGTATTTACTGTAACACTAAAAGGCTGCACAACGTGAAAATAACCCTATAAAGACCTTTAATATCCACAGAAAAAGATTTTACAATTTACAGAACTGCATTTAACCAATAATTTGCAATAATAGTGGAAAAATCAAGAAACTAAGATATTTTAAGTATGTCTGTGAAAACCAACAACAAAATCAACCAACAATATGACTGTTTCTGTATGTGGTTTTGGGAGGAGACATTATTAATTCATGTGCATTATTGTTGGCCCCACTATTGTTTTGGCCCCATTATCATAAACCACCACTCTTTTGGGAAAGCTTTCCATTGGATTTTCGAGCATGTTTGTAGAAATTCAACCCCAAGAGCATCAATGAGGTTGAGCACTGATATCAGTTAAGAAGATCTGGCACTCTGACACTAGTTCATTCCAAATGTGTGCAATGAAAACCTGGGACTCTGTGCAGACCAATTCAATTCTTCCACTTTATGTTCAAGTTTTTCTCTATATCACTTTTTACAATGAACATTGTCTCAAAGCAGCTTTACAGATCGTTAGAATTGTAGAACAAAAATTATTTGTGAATGATACGTGTTTATCCCTGATGATGAAGCCTGGGGCGACTGTGAGGAGGAAAAACTCCCTAAGATGTTATGAGAAAGAAATCTTCAGAGGAACCAGACTCAAAAGGTGAACCATCCTCATTTCAGTGATATCAAGAGTGTGATTATAAATCTCAAAACAATAGAAAACACCGGAGAGTGAGAACTAACATGAGCACCGAAGAGTGTGATTAGGAGTAATGTCCTTTCTACAGTCTTCTACAGTCAATTGACGTTTTGGAACCAGGAGCTACTGAGCAATTCATAAACTCATAACTCAATATCTGAGATCGTCATAGATCCAATACCAACAACTCCATGCCAGAGCATTTAAATGTTCAAAAAAGTCTGATGTCAAAACTGAGTGGGATCCAAAGGGCACTCATACATTTCTAGATGGTTCAGGATGTTTGCACGTTCAGCATCTATCTTTTGAAGGACCAAAATCCTCATGAGGTGGAACACAACTGAAGCTGGCGCAACCTCAGGATGCTTCAGCATGGCATCGCCACTGGTAAAACGTCATCATGTTTGTGCCAGTAAAAGAGATTCTTTATGCTACACCATGGTAGACAATTGGGTGCTCTAATTTTATTGTAACAGTTAAAAAAAAGCACATGTGGATGTGGAAGTCAGGTGTCTATATATTTATAGGTTGACCCATTAACCTGGATGAGTTATTTGCCATATTTAAAAATATTCAAAGGTATTTTACTATCAATAAAATTATTTTTTATTGTGGCTCCATATTCAAACATAGTTTTGCTACTGCGTATTTGTTTTAACTGATGTGTAAAGCAGATTGGGTCAGATTCTGGTTTTTTTTATAATTGAAGGTTGGCTTGATTTGACTAGACCAATAACTTGGAATCAGGAAACAAGATAAAAACAAAGATTAATATTTAAACTGGTCTAGCAAGTGAAACATAACTCTTTATAGATAAGACATCTGTATGGTGAACATTCAGCGCTAATCATCTCGAAGGCTCAGAGTGCTCTCTCAAACTTGCTCATGTATAGTAAGATAAGTGATGGTTGGAGCCAAGGTAAGACCTAAAACTAAATTCTCATGTTATAGTTAATATTATATTCATGCCTTAGAAAATTGTAATAATAAATCAACAATATTTGGTCAGGGATTAATTACACTTGTATCCTATAATATATATATTTTTTCCAACTCTATCAATATTTTTTCTTTAACGTTATCAATATTATTAAATTAAACACAGTTACACGTGTATGGACATATGAAAGTATACATAATTATGAAAAATGTCATATCACATAATATCACTGTGTAACATTTAATAAATTACAAGCTGAAGCATCCTTTGGTTTGTGTGTGAAACTATGTATTAATATCAATTTCAGATCTTTGAAATCCTTTTAATGCAGCTGATTCTTGTACATTATTATGTCTATAAAACTAGATGCTTGGCATAAACAAATAAAAAAAATGTAAAAGGTTTTAACTAATAACTGATATAAGAAGTATGAACAAAAGTAAAAGCTTAAAAAGAGATACCATTATTATTTTATACTGTAACTATAATAGATACATTTCTGACTGTGAAAATCTTAATGCATTTTATTACCAATATTGTGTAACATTTGAATTTATAGTACAGGTGTTATTACATTTTCTCACTTCAGCCCAATTGTTTTAACACTCCTCTATGCAACTGACTGAGGATCAAGGTTAAACGGAAGTTGAAAAATTAGACGCGCTTCCAGTTTGCAAGTTTTACCTGCAAATAGAAATAAGCGTTAAGGGAAACTGTAGAAATCAACATCTGGAAAGGCTTGATGTTCTCATAATAAAACTGTTCATATGCAAGACAGAAAGGCAAAGCAAAATGCCCATAATACAGCAAAAGACCTAGAGGAGGATTTAGATGACACAAAGATTGTACTGATTGTATAATCTGAAAGAAAGAGTCATTAGAAGGAAATCTTACAACAGCATCATCACATAGGCAGATATGCAAAGCAACATCTAGAACAGCCAGTGGTATTTTGGAAAGAAGTAGTGTGGAACAAAACTCATTATTCACAACCATCAACGGTATGTTGACAAAAACCTTGTCAAACATGGGTGCGGAGCTATTAATATTTGTTTGCACTCACTGGCACAGGAAGTGTTGCATGAATAAACGGAAGAATAGATTATTGTAGCAAATGTTACACTCAATCAAAAAAACAAGGCAGAAAGTCAACCATGAACTACTTCAGGTTATCTTGCAAGCATATTGTGCATGCAAGAATAACTCAAATTCTGCAAGGAAAAGTGTGCTTCTGAAACATTGTTTTTTAATTTGCAAAGTATTTAATTAGGTCAGAAATTCCCAGACTATTGAATGCAAGTATGTTTGTGCGTCGGACATGTTTAATAAAAATGTTTCTATATTTTGAATTTGACTTATATCGTTATTAAATAGTGTGCTGCCTTGTGCATTGACTAACTAACAGAAATAGCAAATCATGCAGTTTAAGGATTCAGGAGCAAGAACTGAACAGGATATGAGCAAATGAACTAAAATAGTGGTAATAGTGACCTCTGGTGGCTGTGAGGGGCACTTTATGGGGCTGTTGTGACGCTGACGCAAAACATTCAAGTACTGTACCTTTATAAATATTTATATTTATCATCTCTCTACATTCTAATAGCCAGTAAATATGTTTAACCAGAGTTGAGACCATACATCCAGTTAGAAACTGGAATTATTTGGATTTCATATACAAGACATGTAAATTCCTATTTGTATTATTACATTGTACTGTATATATACTGGTATTGTAGTATATGTATATTATTTTTAGATATTTGCATTTATTTTTATTTCTTTGTTATTATTATTATTATTATTGTTATTATTATTTATTTTTATTTCTGTTTTTTATTTTTTTGTATATTCTTCTTTTTTTTATATATATTTGCATCTATCTTTATTTCTTTGTCTTGCTGCTGTAACATAGAAATTTCCCCACTGTGGGACGAATAAAGGTTTATCTTATCTTATCTTATCTTAAATTATATTAGAGCTATGGTTTCATTATCTCTATTTTAAATCAAATCAAATTTTATTTGTCACATACACATACATACAGAGAACGACATGCAGTGAAATGCTTTTTATGACGGTCCGGCATGAGGGAATAGGGTAGAGAAAAAGATACACGAAGAAAAAAGAGGGCAGATAAATAAAGAGTCTAAACTATATAAAATATAAAATATTTAAAACAGTAAAACGGTAAAAATTTAAGGTGGTTGATGTGATTGTCCTTAAAGTGACCGTGTGTGGTATGGTGTGGTATAAAGTTCACTGTGCAAGTCCAGAGTTAAAGTGACAGTCCAGAGATTAAAGTAATTAAAGTGTGGTAGTACGAAAAGAAAAAAAATGTGCAGAGAAAGTGTGACGATGGAGAGAAAGTGGACCAGTTCTAGATCCTGGGTGTTTCCTGGTTCAAACGCTAAATAGCCTTCAGGAAAAAGCTCCTCCTCATTCTCTCTCTGTTTGCTTTCAGGGAGCAGAAGCGTTTCCCTGAACGTAACAAAGAAAAGAGTCCATTCTTGGGATGGCTGAGGCCTTCACAATTTTTCTGGCCCTGGTCCGGCACCACGTGCTGTAGATGTCCTGCAGGTTAGGAAGCTCGGTGTGGATGGTATGTTCCGCTTGAACGCACCACCCTCTGTAGGGCTCGTCTGTCCTGCATGGTGCTGTTCCCGAACCAGGAAGTGATGCTAGCCGCAGAACGCTCTCAACGGTGCAAGTGTAAAAAGTCTTTTGCACATGAGAGGGAAGTTTAAAGTCTCTTAAGCGTCTCAAATGGTACAGACGCTGCCGGGCCTTCTTCACCAGGGTGTTGGTGTGACAGGACCAAGACAGGTCCTGTGTGATGTGAAAACCTAAGTACCGGAAACTGTCCACTGGGGTCCCGTTGATATTTAGCAGTTGGTATGACTGCTCCTGCTTCGTCCACTATCAACTCCTTAGTCTTGCTGATGTTCAAGAGAAGGTTGTTCTCCTGGCACCATCTCTCAAGGCTTTTAACCTCCTGTAGGTAGGCCGTCTCGTCGTTGTTGGAGATCAGGCCCACCACAACAGTGTCGTCAGCAAACTTGATGATGGTGGTGGAGTTGGAAGTGGCTACACACTCATATGTTTACAGAGAGTACAGCAGGGGGCTCAGAACACAACCCTGGGGAGCTCCAGTGCTGAGGGTGAGGGTGGATGAGGTGTGTTTTCCCACCTGTACGGCTTGTGGTCTGTCTGTCAGGAAGTTAGAGATCCATTGACACAGCAGCAGGCTGAGTCCCAGGTCCTCCAAATTAGAGGTTAGCGTGGATGGAATTATGGTGTTAAACGCTGAACTGTAGTCCACAAACAGCATCTTTGTATAATTCCTATTTCTGTTCTATTTTGGGATAATGTTATTCTCAAAATGTCCTGGTTTATCACCACCTTCAATGTGTTTTACTTCAAAACTCATCTTAATATGATCTTCAAAAATCTTTTTAAACAATTCGTTCCGTTGAATTATTGCATATTGATTCGTATACATTGGGGGAAATTGTTATTTGATCCCCTGCTGATTTTGTAAATTTACCCCCTTACAAATGAATGAACAGTCTAACTTCCACAGACACAAATGAATCCTGTCCCTTTAGGAAAATTACTCCTAATATCAACTCATTATGTGTATAAAAGACACCTAACACAGAATCAACCTCTTCTATATAAACCTCTCCACCACAATGGACAAGACCAAAGAGCCATCAAAGGATGTCAGGGACAAGATTGTAGACCTGCACATGGCTGAAATGGGCTTTGTTTATATTCTGTCGCTCTCTGTTAGAATAAACCATAAGAATCTAGACTGTTTATTTCTTAATTAGCAGGGGTTCAAATAATTATTTCCCCCAATGTAGCTAATGCCTTTATATATATATATATTGTTCAAGTCAGAGTGTGTGTAGGTCTTGATGGCCATTTTTTTATGTGGGATGAAGGAAAAAAGGGTGTGATTAATGTAGTAACCATATTCATAATTCATAATGCTTCTGTTATTGTCCCCACACTTAACAATATACCAAACATGTATATTTCTATACACTTTCCAACATCATTTATTATATTTGTACTGATAATCACAAGTAGACTAGTAGATTTTACTAAGTATAATTTTTTTTACAAAAAAATATTTAATACTTATACAATATGTGTGTGTGATGGGACAAAACAAAGAGCATTGCTGTGTTAGTCTTAACATTTGGTGAAAAATAATCGACTCGATGTACAGTCTGATATAGAACTAAACTGTCCCCATCTCATATTTGACTGAGCTTCTAAAACACACCAGTGCATAATCTTAGGTTTGTTCTTATCCACATAGTAAACCATGGGCAACAGTTTTTCAGTGTCCTGGCAGAAAACCTTTTTATTTCTCCAAACATACCTTTTTTATACACACTTCTCACAATTTATTTTTGAGCATTCTCTACCAAGCTTGTACTCTATTACTGTCATTCCTCTCATGCCCACAAGAGGGCGATATCACACTTAGAGTAGCACTTCGGGTTTTTTAACGGTACGAGTGCCAATTAATATATAGAAATGAGTTGTGCAATTAAGAATGCATACATTTTACATTTTTGTATTAAACCCAAAAAATCTAGGGTTCAAGTATGAAAATGAATGTTATCTAGAAAATGTATTGACATAAGCAACATTCCTGTATTGATCTTCCAGACACCCAGATCTTGAACTCTTGGACTCAAGGTTTACAGTCAAAGCTTTATAGCAGGCCACAATCACAATCTTTCATCCCAATCCATCCTATAAAATTTGTAACTGGACGCAGTTTAGTTTAGTTCTGTCCTCTTTTCATTCTATTTAAGCAAAAATAAGGAAATCCCTTTTTGATGTTTGTTACACTATGGGCTGATTTATTTATGTATTGCTATGAAATGCAGTAAAAGCAGACTGGAATTCAATAGTTAAGCTAAGTAATCTGAGTAAGTGTTATGCAACAAAGATCCGCATTCAATTCAGCCTCTTTTTAAAGCTTGAAGTAATTGTCCTTTCTCTGCCTATTAGATGCAGCAACAAAAGAACAGGTTAAGATACATGCAGGATGAACCTAAAACATGTTAACTGTTTTTTTTTTCTTTTGAAAGATCATCTAGAAATTTATTTTCTAATCCTAATTTTTATTTAGTGAAAATGGAAATAAATATGCATTGTATAACACATTATAAATCGTAAGTAAATAACTTGTCACTGATTTCCGAACCAAAGCAAAAAATACGTATATGTGTGTGTTCTTAATGTTTGTGCTTAATTATAATTATTTTATGACATCACAGTTCAAGACAACCAGAATTGTTTTTTCTATTGGAATTTTGAGTGGGTGTGTGTGAGAACCACTATTTAACGCCTCACACAATAGAACAAGGAAACAAAAAACAAAAAAAAGAAAACCGAACTGGTTCTGCAGGACTGTAACAGTGTAACAGTCATTACTCACTGATTATTATACTTGACTGTGAGTCAGCTGCCAGGACGACAAAAAAAGCTAACAGTCTTTCCACAACCCTGTTAAAGACACATACATACCTGTTGCATGCCAGATTCTTGAAGGTAAGACTTTTTAATTACTAGAACAAAAAAGCGAGCTGTATGTAATAGCCTTTTTATTTTCAGTATTTTTGCCTAATTTTATTTTGGACTCTTGCAGTTCATTATTAACACTTGCTTCCAGTGAATTTACAGAAAATGTTGATTATGTATTATTGTTATTTTAAATGAAAGGGTTTTCTAGTCTAAATATGTTAAGCATGTTTTCCATGTAAAGAACACACACAAAGATAAACATGCAATTAATAAAGGTGTGTACATTTGGGGAATTTAAAAACAGATGCTATAAATAACAACAATGTTGATTTTTTTTATTTATTTGTATGGTTATTTATATTTCCTAATGTTTTAAATAACAAAAAAAATAATAATAATTATATATTTCTTCAATGTTTACTTTATATATATATATATATATATATAAAGTAAACAATTAAAAGCATTTTTGATTAAAAAAAAAAAAGGAGACAAAATTTTTTATTGTTAATAAAATATTTGTATTTTTAGTTTCAAAAAATTAATGAAAAAAAGTGTATATATATTTGCAGACAGGGAACACCCTACATAATCTGCAGTTTTGAAGATGCTCTGACTCAGTCGTCTAGCCATCACAATGTGGCCCTTGTTAAACTTGCTAATGCCTGCCCATTTTTTTCTGCTTCAAACACGTCAAACATGAAGACAAAATGTTCACTTGCTGTCCAATATATCAATATATCCCACTCACTGGTCATAATGTTATAATGTAATAATGTAAAGGCTTTATAGTGTGTGTGCGTGTGTATATATATATATACACACACACACACACACACATGTATATATTACATGTATACATTTACATTATATATAATGTAAAACTAAAATAAAAATAATTATAATAATATTTGATATATGTTTATGTTTGAATAAATCTAAGGACATAAAAAAATAAATAAATAAATGTATGCCTAGCAGCCATTGTAACTGTTGTTAAGGCAGAGTCACTACTGACAACTTGGATGTCAGTTTGCAATTAATGTAAATTAAACCCACAACACTCTGTATCTAAGATAAAGGATCAAGTACTGAAGCTGTAAAGAAAAAGAAACTCAGTTTACTGACTGTTTCACTTTTAAAACTCTGATAGGATGTCGTCAAATATCCATGTGACCATCTGCAGTTAAAAAGCTGTGAACATTATGGCCAATACAGGTAAGACTTTTTAAACCTGACATTAGTATTATGAGGTTGAATTATTGACTAAATTCTATGAAATCTTCTATGACAGTTGCACATGTTTATATTAAAGCACTATTACTAATATGTTTACATTTTCTTAGTAACAACTTACACAGGGACTTGTATTCATAGATACTTCATATAGAATGTTGTGGTTTCATTGTGGTAGGTTTAGCATTTAAAAAAAAGCATCCCCTATATCAGTCCTTTCTCGACACTTAGGAATCTTAATTCAAACAAATATCTTATTGTTTTATATTTCCAAAACAAATATGCTGCTGGCAATCAAACACTACTAAATACTACTAAACCATAGCCTGGTATCATTATAACAGCTTGGATGGAGCTTTTACATTTGATTTAAATCTCTATGCAATTATATCCAAGATTCCAAATGTGACTTAATATCCACATGCTAAACTTTAAACTACTATAATGTAATGAGGTAATGCACTATATTACATTAGCTACTAGTTTTGGTTAATGATTCCATAAAGATAAGCTTTCTGAGAATTATTTACTTCCCAGCAGAATAAAAACTGTGTAAATGTTCGAGCTATTTTCTAAACAGGACTAAAGGAAATCAGGTGTTTTTCAATTAGAACAAATCACAAATCTATTATTCTCACCAATGCTTTTCTTGCAGACGTTCTCGACAAATAGCCCATGATTTTAGAGGCATTTTCTTCTAATAGATCACTTGGTTTTATTTTCTCAAATCTAACCTAGTCAACTTATTTAGACCTAGTGACCTAGAAACCTCCAATCCTCCACATTTATTATGCCCTTACTTTAAAAAATACTTTCTTTGTACTGCATGCTTCATATCTAACTACCCACATTCACAACATGTTTTGTTGGGTCCCATGGGATCCCAATTCTGAAGCTCACCTTTAGTTTCGCTTTGGTCCATTATTTTATTTTAGACTCTCTTACAACCCTATTATTTGCAGTCTTTTATTTTCTTGCTCCTGGTTCGCTCTTGGTTGGTACAATGTAACTGTACTACCTTGTGCCTAAAGCTTGGGTATAAAGTTATTTGATGCATTTAAACTAGAATATAACAAATGTTGTATGACATGTTAAACTTAAATGTTTATGTTTATAATTCTCATATTAAAAGAAAGAAAAAAAATATGACACTCATGCTACATTAAATGTATGCATTATTGCAGTATTGTCAAAATAGTACCATGTGAGTTTATGCACTTTTCATGGAATAAACAGAGTATTATTATATTACTTTGACAAGAAATCTATTTAATGATTAAATTGACATGAATTTCATTTTGTCCTGTTTTACCTCTTTTGTACAGTGAAAGCAGCAAAACACTTAACAAGGTTTGCAGCCATTTTCCTCAGTATTATGAGTGTGGTAACCTCCCAGGGACCTCCTGAAATTTCAGAAATGACTCTAAAGGTAAACTTGAATTTAACTTTTGTAGTAACAGCAAAAAATAAAAATAGTGAATAAATTCAAATGTATTAGAAAACATACTTTCCTCAATTTTTTCAGCTTAGTTCTACAGATGAACAACTGAATCACTTGAGAGTGCATCATGATGGTAAATAAGAATTTTAGGAGCATGTTTAGAAATTTGAATAAATATAATGACCTTGAAAATTATTATTTATATGCATTTAATGAGCAAATACTAATACTAATACAATTAAAATATTATTTGGATATAACATATAACAACACTATGGAACATTTATCTATCTATCTATCTATCTATCTATCTATCTATCTATCTATCTATCTATCTATCTATCTATCTATCTATCTATCTATCTATCTATCTATCTATCTATCTATCTATCTATCTATCCTGTATACTATATATATATGTGTGTGTGTGTGTGTGTGTGTGTGTGTATATATATATATATATATATATATATATATATATATATATATATATATATATATATATATATATAATTCTTATTTCCAGCCAGCACAGATATCGTAGAATACATCATAGTGGTTGAGGTGAATGTCTCACAATTGATTTTGGTTGAACAAATCAAGGCATCATTGAAGTCCATCAGTTTTCCATTACAACTTGACAACAGCACAGAAATCGTGGGTTTCAGCTTTACAACAGGTAAACTACATTTTTTATACATTAAGGCTATGCTTTTATGGTATTTGATCATGTTAATAATAACTGCATTTGCATCATTTGCTAATAGCTAGAAAAAACTAATCAGTAGCACCACCACGCTTCGTTAACCACTGGTGCCAGAGCCTGGTCTTTTCAAACTGTTCACCAACAAAAATGTATCCCTTCCAAATTGGTGCAACACATATATTTGCTGTGTTGTCAGAAAATTTTGAGTTTGATTCCCAAACATGCCATAGCCATTTGTGGCCAGTAGAAAAATAGCATAACTGGCTGTGCTTCCTTTAACTTTCACAGTGCTGGCAATCCCACTGGGAAAGTGTTTGTTCACTACTCTCAGACTCTGTCTTACTCAGATTCTATAAATGTAAGATGTTTCACTGTGGATTGTGGACAATACTCAGAAAGATTTATTGCCTATACGCATTAACTTAGTTTAATCACATGTTCAGAGATAAATTACACACGTGCCAAGATTTAATATAAAAAGGGTGCATATTAATATTCAGATGTTGCGAGGTATGTCTAAAACAGAGAGATATAAATAATGCAAATTGTGATGTGCTGAATCAAGTGCTATTTTATAAACGTACAAATAATGAATATGGAATATATGATATATTCATATATTTAATCATATTTGCAGATTGTTTTTTCATCTTATTGTTGTGAAATTTTTTAATAATATGAATTATGCAGCCATATAATGTCAATATACTAGACTTCAATTAATTCCTTTTATAATCAAATGTGTATTTTTAATTAAAAATGTTATAATTGAATTTGTGAAATGTATCTTTTTAACTATGACTATTATATTTTGTGTCACAGATTATGCCACATTTTGATATTTAGTCCTTATCCATTTAATACAATTTTTTTTTATCTACCATAGTGTGTACAGCAGCTGAAAATGTATATCACTGCATGTGTGAAGATCAGTATGTTTGGCCATACGATAACTGCATATATACTGACTGTAACACAAATGAAGGAACATGCAACTGTACCTTCATCAGTAACTTTTCCAATGATGGACAGATGTGTGTGCCAAAAAGTGGTAGGAGAAATGTTTTAAAGTACATGAATATACAGTATGTATAAGATTGTTATAAGATGTTTTTTTCTTGTGTTAACCTAACTCATTTATTTTTCGTAGAGCTGCAATTTTTTGAGTTTATCATTGAAATTGAAATTAATGTCACAAGCACAGCAATGATAGGTGACGTGAAGGATCTTCTAGAACGATTCAGTTTCCCAATTTCATTGGATAACACAATAGAAGTTACAAGTGTGAACATTACAACTGGTAAGAATTAGACTGTAAATAATTGATCTTTTGATAAGTTTAAAGTGAACTCGAAAATGTGAATAGCGAAAATGTGAATGTATATAGATAGCTAGCTAGCTAGCTAGCTAGCTAGCTAGATAGATAGATAGATAGATAGATAGATAGATAGATAGATAGATAGATAGATGATAGATAGATAGATAGATAGATAGATAGATAGATAGATAGATAGATAGATAGATAGATAGATAGATAGATAGATAGATAGATGTAGACACATACACAAAAAGTTATCTTTGTAAATATCTCAAAATAGATGTAAAATGAAGCCAAAGTAGGCTCTAATAAAAACATTTCTGCTGTTTTTTTTTTTTTTTTAAACAGTGTGTAGTTTGAATGGTTCGGAATATCAATGTAGGTGTGAGGACCAGTATTTCTGGCCATGTGAAAAATGCACAGTATATGGGTCTTGTGATAATGTCACCAATAGCTGGTGTGGTTGCATCAATGCTTTTCCAAATGATGGACAGTTCTGCCAACTAATCAATGAGCCAACAGGTATGTATCACAAAAATAAAACAAACAAATTTATTTCATGATTTTCAAAAGGGTATATTTAATGTGTTCCATAAAATATTAGATTATGCTGTCAGTATTTTAATTGGATGTGGTGTATTTATTGAATTTATTTAATTTATCAGAGAAAGTGAAGTTACCCATCAAATAAGTTGTCCCATTTATTACAAAAACAGTGGTGACTCTGTTAATAAATAGCAATAGAAATAACTATATATGACTAGGTAAAAATTGTCCCCATTTAATATTATGTTTTGCATATTTTACCTTGTAGATATCTCTGCATGTCCATCTTTAACAACCAACACTTATACACCAACCCTGAATATAACTTCCCCAAGCACAGACACCACAAGTGAAAACATGACAGTAAGCACAATTGTGACAATCACTCCTGCAACAATATTAGACCTTGAATCCATCCTTAGCCAAACAACAATCACCGCAAGCCTAGCAACTACAGCTATTCAATCTACAACAAGCACAATATCAGCTACTTCTAACACAGATACCAAAGCCACTACACCAACCGATACAGTCACAGATGTTACAAACACAGCCATTCAAACTTACAACAAAATTACATCTTCCATTTTAAGTCCAGTTTTCACACAAACTGCACCCTCATACACAGACAAATCTGATTTAACCATATACAGTGCAATTAACGACCCATTGACAACAACAGCTGCATCCCCAGACACTACAAATAGTCTTCAAACCACACTGTTTGCAACCATAACTGCTGCTGGTATGGCCACAGACATTACAGTTGATCACATTGCAACTACTGCAATCACAGCACCCACAACCACAGACATCACAATGATGACTGCTACAACTACAGACTTTACATCCTCAACTATGCCATCTATACCCTCAACAGTCATAACTGATGCAATTACAGATGTCATAGCAACAGCTCCCCAAACGACAATCACAGCCACTGCAACTACAGACTCCACACAAACCATTACAATGCCAACTATAGATAGCAATACTGTAACCACAGCCCAAAGTGATAGAAGCCCAGATGCTACACCCAAAAACACCACAATCATAACTTATACATCCACTGACATTATACCAACCACTGCACCAAATACCACCACAACAATTACAACTTATTCAACCACAGATGTTAAAAATATAACCATCACAATACCCATAGCCAACACCACAAACACTGCAAATATAAACAGCACACTAACCACCATTAATGGAATCACAGCCAAAACCACAGATGTCACAATCACAGATTTTCAAATCACAACCATTGGAATCCCCCTAACAAACATCACAGACACCACAATGGCAGACACTACATCAGCCACTGACACTGCAATTATACAAAGCACTAATGAAATGGCAGCCAAAACAAGCAAAGCCCCAACAATCACAAACAACATAACTCCAGATGCCACAAACACACTTTCTACAATCAAAGATGCCACAACCACAGACACCACAATCATAACTGCTACATCCACAGACAATATATCTGGGGATATAACAATCACAACTGGCATAACCACAGGTAACACAACAACTATAGAGTCCACTTCTAGAACCATAGCCAGAACAAACAAAGCCACTACAATCACAACCGCTGAAGCTGCAGACATCACAGAAACAGCTTTTCCAACCGTTTCTACAATAACATCTGTCACAAGCACAGATGCCACAACCCCAGCGATCAGATCAATAGCTACCCCAAACACAACACCAATAACTACAACCACAATGACTGTGCACACATCTGCTGCAAACATAACCACACTCACAACAACCCCACTTACAGCTGCTATAATCATAAGTACTACACACACAGACACCACTAAACACACCAAGACGCCTTTCACAGATGCTATAACCTTAACTGCTACGACCACAGACACTATCCAGACAGCTGCCCCAACTACAGCTGACATAATCGTAGGTGTTACAACCACAAATACCATAGACGCAGATCAACCAAGTACAGAGATTGCAACCACAGCTTCTGCAACCACTGCTACTACTATCATGATACCAACCACTGCAACCACAGAAAATACAAGCAAAGCCACTGGAATCACAACCACTACAACCACAGATGCCACACACACAACTTTTCCAACAGTTTCTACAATCATAGCTGGTACAGTGACAGATCCCACAACCCCAGCCATAGGAACCACAGCAGACCACACCACAATTACAACCAGTGCTACCATAGAAGCCACAGCCTCAGGTTCCACAATCCCAGATGCTACAACGTCAAACACTTTAACTACACTTCTACCAACTACAGCCACAACAACTACACTTGATACAAACACAGATGCCACAACCACAGACACCACAATCATAACTGC
Organism: Silurus meridionalis; assembly: GCF_014805685.1. Taxonomy (NCBI): domain Eukaryota; kingdom Metazoa; phylum Chordata; class Actinopteri; order Siluriformes; family Siluridae; genus Silurus; species Silurus meridionalis. The sequence goes on along the minus strand of NC_060894.1, from coordinate 4,376,890 downwards.
TACATCCACAGACAATATATCTGGGGATACAACAATCACAACTGGCATAACCACAGGTATCACAACAACATCTCTACAACCCTCAGCTATCGCAATCCAAGGGACCAACACCACAGACATCACACAAACAATTGCAAATACAACTACTGCAATCACAAACAATACAACAAATGCTTCAAAAATAGATGCTACGCAAACAGCTTTTTCACCAGTTTCAACAGCTGCAACAAACACAAATGCAACCATAACTGCCACATCCACAGAAACAATCACAACTGATAAAACTGCAGATGTTACAATCCCAGATTTTCAAATCACAACCATCACAATCCCAGTAACCAAAACCACAGACACCACAACTGCTAAGACCATACCAGATATCTCTGCCACAACTTTAGAGACCACTTTTGCAACTACAGCTGAAACAAACAAAGCCTTTATAATTACAGATACCACAAGGACAGCATTTCCATCCCCAGTTCCCACAGACACAACCATTTCAATTAAAAATGCCACAACCCCAGCCATCAGAACCACACAAGTCTTGACTACAACCACAATTACTGGCACATCTACTGCAAACACAGCCACATTTACTGCTGCCCCAATCACAGACACTACAAAAACAAGCCCTCAAACTACAGTGATTGCAACCACAGACTCTGAAACTACAGACGCCACAGCTTCAAATACTATACCCACTGCTACGCTAACTATAACAAGCACAACTAATACAGCAACAAATATCACAACCACAGGTCTCCAAACCACAATCATCCCCATCCCAGTCCCCAACACCACAACTACAACCATTGCCGCTACAACTATAGAGTCCACTTCTGGAACCATAACCAGAACAAACAAAGCCACTACAATCACAACCGCTGCAGCTGCAAACACCACAGAAACAGCTTTTCCAACCATTTCTACAATAACATCTGTCACAAGCACAGATGCCACAACCCTAGTGATCAGATCTATAGCTACCCCAAACACAACACCAATAACTACAACCACAATGACTGTGCACACATCTGCTGCAAACATAACCACACTCACAACAACCCCACTTACAGCTGCTATAATCATAAGTACTACACCCACAGACACCACTGAACACACCAAGACACCTTTCATGGATGCTATAACCTTAACTGCTATAACCACAGACACTATCCAGACAGCTGCCCCAACTACAGCTGACCTAATTGTAGGTGTTACAACCACAGATCAACCAAGTACAGAGATTGCAACCACAGCTTCTGCAACCACTGGCACCACAGCTACAAACACAATACCCACAGCTGCCCCAAATACAACTATAGGTGCATCACCCACTAACACAAGTCTTCAAACTACAACTATTGCAACCACAGCTTCAACAACTGCAGACACCACAGGTACAAACTCATTACAAACAGGTGCCCCAACTACAACCACAACAATTGATACAAACACAGAGGTCATAACTACAGCTCACGGAACCACAAACAACACAATTCTAGTCACTACCACAGACCCTGCTACTACTATCATGATACCAACCACTGCAACCACAGACAATACAAGCAAAGCCACTGGAACCACAACCACTACAACCACAGATGCCACACACACAACTTTTTCAACAGTTTCTACAATCACAAATGCCACAACCCCAGCCACAGGAACCACAGCAGACCACACCACAACTACAACCAGTGCTACCATAGAAGCCATAGCCTCAGGTTCCACAATCCCAGCTGCTACAACGTCAGACACTTTAACTGCACTTGTCCCAACTACAGCCACAACAACTACACTTGATACAAACACAGCTTTCCTAAGCACAAAGATAACAAGCCCAGCCACCACCACCACCACAAACACCACAGAAACCACTACCACCACCTCTACAACTACAGACACCACAACTGCAACCATAGTCAAGACAAGCAATATTACCACAATTACAACTGCTACTAACACAGCTACCATACACACAGCTTTTCTAACCACAATTCCCACAGTCACAGATTCTACAACTCCAGTTATTGAAACCACAACCATCCCAGTCATAACTACAACCACTGCAAGCACAACCACTGCAAACCCAACCACATTCATAACTACTCCTACTGCAGCGACAACAACCAAAGACACCAAAAGCACAAGCCTTCGAACCACCATGATTGCAACCACAGCCTCTGCAACCCCTAATATGACTGTTGCCATAACAGCAAATATCACCACAAACAGAACATTTGCCACAATCCAACATGCAACCACCAAAGGCATAAAAAACACTCCAGCAGTAACCACAGCAACTGCAACCCAAGGTAAGTGTTTTCTTAAGTTATAAAAATGAAGCGTTTTAACATTTTTTTGTAAATCTATGTGATCTTCACCCATATAATGAAAAAAATCATTTTGATGAGTAATTATTATATTTACAACTGTTGTACACTTTGATTATGGGCTGCCGAATTTCTTTAAAAATAGCATATATAATATTTCACTACTGCAAATAGAGCAGAGATTAGCAATAACACGTTGCTTTGAATTTGTAATAAATAATCCATTGAAAATAAAAATATATGTTACATGATAAAGCTTTAATGCTGTATTTTTAAAGCAGTAACATCCGGCTATGAATGTGATTCAAAAATTAAATACACACATATACAATTACATATACATTTAAATTTAAATACATATTTGAATAAAAAAAAACATTCCAAATATCTTTTTATCCACTTACATTTATGGTATTTGGCAGACCCCCTTCTCCTCACATTTATCTTATTTATGTTTTGCTTTATTCAATGGTAATTTGGTGCTGCTGGGATTTTAACTCTGCTGTGAGTTTAACTTAGCATTCTCTTCAGAAGTTCTCATTCTCTTCCAACATCTAAACCTCAAGCTATCACTACCCAAAACAAAGCAAATTTAGCAAAGAATTTTACAGAATTAAAATTTTGATCAGATTTTTTTCATCTAAGAAATTGAAAGTAGAACATGGAACCTTTTCAAATATCCAAAAGTTGTAAAACTTGAAGTAAAGTTCCAGAACAATTCTGAAAAGCCTGATATATGATTAGAAATTCAACAACACATTCCATTTTTTGTGGACTTTTATCCTTGTGCAACATTAACCTAACCACTTTAATAGGAACACCTCTATGTTTCTTTACCTAATCTAAATTTGTAAATGCAGATACAGGTGAAGAGATTCAGTTGATATTCACATAAATCATCACAATTAAGAAAAATGATATCTGTGATTTTATGCATGGGCTAATTTGAGCATTTCAGAAACTGCTGATCTCCTGGGATTTTCATACACAACCATTTTTAGAAAATGACAATTCATCTCTTAGCAATAGGAAAATGACAATAAGAGATGTCAGAGGAAAATGTCTGGATTGGTTTAAGATGGCAAAAAGGATATAGTAAATTAAATAATCAATCTTTACAACCTATGATAAACAGAAAAACATTTCAGTGGGATTTATTTAGGAAACACCTGCATTGCTACAAGAACAGAAGACCATCTTTTTTCCGGGCTTCAGGACCAGTTTCGTGCTAGTACGTGATAGCTTCTGTTTTATATATCGTTAAATACAAGCAGCTCAGCAGTTTCTCAAACCAGCCCAATTTGGTGCCAACAACCATGCCAGGGTTAAAGTCAATTATAAAATTATTATTTTTCACATTTAGATGTTTGATTTGATTGATTTTATTCGTGAAATATATTTGAAAGCAATTATGGAAGTGTACAAAAGCTTTTATGTCATAAATATGTTTTAATCTTATATAATTCTAAAAACTACTGATAAGAAACCACATAAATCTCTCTCAGGTACACTGGAAAAATGTGTACCAAATTCTAACAAGAACTTCAGCTACAGTCCCAGCTTTGTCCCCACTTCCCTTTTCTTCTTTCTGTGCTTGTACGTAGTTTTTCCTAATGATCTAATCATGTTGTGTTTTACTTGTTTAAATGTACACATCATCTTTAAATCTTTAACTCTTTTTAATTATTTTTCACCCACAGACACCAGTGTCATTGGTCTCTCCATGAAAATAAACAGAGAATTTGACATGGCATTGGCCGATAAAACAAGTGCAGCCTTCAAAGAACTTAAAGCAAAAATCGAGGAATTAGTAAGTTAATATGATACGATTATAAAGGATCGGCTGTTTTAATAGCAGAAGTAGCAGCTTTAGAAAGAGCAATAATAAAGTGAAGAAATAAATTATTTCGCTTTCTTTTTGAACTGTAAAACATGGGGACAAGAACATGGGGTGTGCTGTAATAGCTGTAATCCCTGTAATAGCATTGCAATTTTTTTTATAATTTAGTAATTCACAATTGACACCCTATTATTTTATCACTGAATGAATATTATACCATAAATTGTCATTTTCTCACCAGCCTTTTTCCATCATGAAGACTTTCTCATGGTGGAAACTGTACATTTATGAAAGTCAGTTAGACTTTCATAATATTTAATAATAATATCAATTTCTTATATACCGCACATTTTTAGCCTGTTTATTATCAGTCTTAGATTATGTGGAACCAAACAAGTCTTTGTGAATGTGCTGGAACAATTCATAAGAATTTGCACATGAATATAAACTTTTTAAAGACATCCCTACAGGCAGAGCTGCTGTTTTATTTTTTCATAAACAAATTGATGAGCACTGTGATGTAAAATGTGTCTTTTTTTTCAGATTGATCTAAGTTATAGAAGCTTGCCTGCCTACCAAGCTAAATCTGCAAACGTGAATTATTTTAGGTGATGTTATTTATTGCATTAAAACACATCCAGTTTATTTAAGATTGTGTTCATCTTAATTATAATTTCAATTGAATTCATTTTTATTTGTATAGCGCTTTTAACAATGAACATTGTCTCAAAGCAGCTTTATACAGATAATGTGGTGATTAAAAGTGAATATGTTCTTTATAAGTGTCCCTGATGAGTGAGCCGGTGGCGACTGTGGCGAGGAAAAACTCCCTGAGATGGCATAAGGAAGAAACCTTGAGAGGAACCAGACTCAAGAGGGAACCCGTCCTCATCTGGGTTGCACCGAATGTCCATTTGTAGCAGATATACAATGTTGCGGGGTACAGTGATGATGATCAGAAGCGAACTGTATTCCTGAGTCAGTGTAGGAGACTGTTGACATTAACTACAGATTTAATATAATCTTTTCCACAAAGGGTCAGTGTGGGTGCAGGTTTTTATTCCAACCAAGCCACACTAGATTCCAAGATTCATAGATCTTCATTTTCAATGGACTTTTAGGTGTGGCCCTTGTTTGGTTGGAATGAAAACCTCCACAAGATTGGACATCTCTGATCTTGATGATCTAATGAATGCAATAACTTTCGCAAACTTCCATGAAATCTAAAGAAACTGAACGTGCATCATGTAATATTTTGTAGTATTTGTTGTAGAATTTTATCAATAGTTCTTTCACCCAGATCAGGATGATTTCCCTTTTAAGTCTGGTTCCTCTTAAGGTTTCTTCCTCAATTAATCTCATGAGGTTTTTCCCTTTCACTGTTACCACTTGCTTGCTCATTAAGGATACACTTATGGACTTAAAGGGACTAATTTATGACACCAACATTTGTAGTCAAAATGTATTTATTTCTGCCAACTGTTAAAAATGCTATACAAATAAAATTGTATTGAAATGAATAGAGTTCTTTCTAAATGTTCTAAATGATGTTCTGTGTGTTCACAGGCCTGGCAGTTTAATTACAGACTTTAGCATTAAAACAACTAACAGCGACCTCAATTTGCTGTCAGCAAACCAGCAACTTGCCAGCAATCTCCGAACACAGGGATTCAATATAAGCGATGATGCATTCAGTCATAGTGGTAGGGACATTATTAGCTTATTATTGCTTAGCTTCGTCTTTTTCTCCGTTTTTACTATTATTATCAGTATTATTTTTATGAGTAGAAGTGGTAATAGAATTTTTTCAGCTGTTTCATTTATCATCTATTTGGTGATAAAAATGAAAGAAGCAATGTGACCTGACACTTGTACACGGTTCTGTGTTTTAGTGCCAGATGGCCTTTATACAAGCAAAGATCAAATCTACCCTGGGCAAAATCTGATACTGACCTGTAACACAACAGCAAATAACACCATTAAATGGACGAGGAATGGAATTGAACTAAAAGCGTCTGATAGATTTATTATTGATCAGACTGTTCTCACTGTGAAAAATGTCACTCCGGAAGATAGTGGTAAGTTAGAAATGCCTTCTGTGTAGTATGCAACCTCACATTAAATGTACTGTGTTCAAAAAATTATTGGGAATGAATTGTTGCTATTATAATAATGTATACACTTTATATTATGAAATAATTATTTGAGTCATCAACATTTCTGGATCCAAATTTTACTTCCAAATTTTATTTTGTCTTAATAAAATGGACATGGATTAAAGCTTCTTGTTAGCTTATACACTGAATTTATTTCAGGATGGAACTTTTGTTCTATAAATACAAATAATAATAAAAAAATCATTTGATTAAAAGTGCATTTTTTATTGTTAAATGATTGCTTATCTTTTTGCATCGTGCCAGGGCAGTATGAATGCAGCACAACAGAAAACTCAATACCCTTTGTTATCTGGCAAAGGATTTTGATTCCAGAACCCAATATCCAAGTGAGCAATGACAAATTTGTAAAATGTGAGAATTCAACAGTTGTGCTGCAGTGTTGTGTTTATGAGAGCTATGAAGTGAAGTGGAATGTTGACCAGGCAGCTTGCAGCCAAACTTCAACAGGTCAGATATGAACATTTTCTGCAATATTTCTATAAAATTGGAAATTTTTTAGGAGGTCATAAAGAACAGATCAATCATAATAATTCTGAAAATAAATAAACAACCAAATGTATAGCATAGATAATTTATCTAAATATGTTTCTTGTGTTTTTACTTTTTTCCACCAAAGTTCCACCAAAAGGCTGTATAATATGTGGCTATAAAATAAACACGCAGGATTGCCGGAAAAATGAGAAGATTACGGTCACGTGCCAGCTGACTAAAAGCGATTACAATGCACAGAGCGTCACAATAAATGCAGTCAACGAAGGTGAGTACTGGGTCACGTTTATTCTTTTTACATTACATTACATTAATTACATTTACATTACATTCTTTTACGTTTTTGTGCATGATTATTAGCTTGCGTGACTATCGTAAACGCAAATGAATAAATAAATTGTACACCATTTACATTTGTATGTGTTGTTGGTTAGTGATTTACTGAGTTGCTTATTTACATATATATAACTAATATAAAAATAAGTAACTTACATAGTATTACACAATCAACAAGTGACATGACACCTTATTTACCTAATGTATATACATTTAGATACTGACATTCACATGCACATTTTTATTAATCTAGCAAATTGATTTTTAATGTGTATTAGCTACACTGTAAAATAATATCACAGATATAGACAAATGAATCGAGTATTTCCTATTTAGGAATTACAATAAGAAATACGAAATGATTATTATTCCTGGACTTTCATTTGATTGATTTATTTACTTATATCAACTCTGATTAGTGAACTATTTAATTTTAACAATGCTAAGAATGCAGCTAATACAATCTAAATGTGCTAATATTATTTGAAAATAATAATCACATAAGAGGAAATATTAGATAGAGAATCTTAACATGGTAAAGTCCGGTATTAATATAAGGTGAGGTGAAGAGGTCTGGAGTACTTCACATTCATCCCAAAGGTGTTCAGTAGGGTTGAGGGTCAGAGCTCTATAGCAAAATGTAAAGCATATCTTCATGGAACTGGCTTTTTGCACAAGGGCATTATCATGCTGGAACAGATATGAGACTTTCATTCTATACATTTCTATGTCTCCAAATTTTTGTTAAGGGAAGAACCTGATAGATAAGAACTACATATGGCTGGAATAGCCATGTGTCTCAATACATTTGCGAGTGTATCTTCTTTTATTTATTTTGTACAGCATATACTATAGTTATTTTAAATTGGGTAGTGGAAGATACTCATTGTTTGCTTTATTGAAGTGCTTACATTCAACAGTTGTTCTGCAAGCTTGGTTTACTATTCCATGCTCGCAAATACATTTATGCATTTACACTTTACAGCAACTATGGCTGTAGTCAAGAATACCATTGTCATGTACAAGACTAGGACTAGGTGAGTTCTTAAGTCTTAAGTAGGTCAAGGCCAAGATCAAGTCCAAAAGAAATTGAGACTGAAAACCTTCTAATCCTGTCCTTAGACTAGTTGGCTTTATTGAGCATTGGACCCATATGAATATGAATGTCATTGAATGCTGTTTATTTATTTATTTATTTTATTTTACAAACTTGATTGAGACTCCAGTCCAGTCGAAACCCTCAAGTTTTAGCTTAAACACCATTAAAATGACCACGATCACTGTTACCAATCTATGCACTCAAGTTGTACACAGAATGGGATACTCAGGTATTACAGTTTGGCATATGATTCGCTTTGAGTGGCGGTATAATCATAGAATATGTCTGCATCACTAAAGCCATCTGTTCATTAGGAAATGAGTGACGATTGAAAACTGATTAAAAAATTGATACTAAGTTCCATAGTGCCATAATTCACATGTTCTTTATAAAGTAGCAGTTTAGTTTTTGTTTAACGATACGGTCAAATTTAATCTTAATGGCAATAAGAAACAAACGAGGGTAGTTTTACTCCTTGTACTCAAAGGTTTCTGTCTATAATAATTGTCTAAAACATTCTAATGTGTAATATACTTCCTTTAGTGTTTACCTGCTTCGATGCTGTATTTGGTCCTGGAAATGTGAATGATATACATTTGGGTGACTGTGATGGAGACATGGTCGGCAATCAAGAAGCTAAGTGTAATTCAACGGGACAGTGGCAAATTAGAGCTACCAACTGTGCTCTGCGAGTCATTCAAAATCTAAAAGATAGAGCTTCGGTAATTCAGATTTGATTTTGAACTTTATTTCCAACAAGGATAAAAAGATATATTAGCATTTTGCATTTTTGCTTGTTTTTTTTCTCCATAGGTTTTAATGCCGATTGAACTCCCCCAATTTGTGGCTAACCTCAGCACTGTTACTGAAACAAATGCTCTAAATATTACTTCATCTCCATCAACTATATTAACAATCATGGCAATACTGAAAACTGTTGCCAGTATCTCCCAAACAATTTTAGTCAGTGAACCCATTATGACTGTAAGTATAATCATGTTTTTTAAATCTTTTTGGAGTCTTTAAATTACATTTTAAATCACTCCTCTTTTTTCTCATTAAGAACGCAAATCAACACTTTTCTATTTTGTGATGCATATTATTTGATAAAATGTGCTCTTCATTCTAAGGGTTTTCTAAAAACACTAGACGTCATCGGGTCCGCTGCAGCACGGGGGACATGGGCGGATCTAAACCAGAATACTACTACCAGCAATGCCAGTTCTGAAATTCTGCAATCTATCGAAAGCATCGGACGCAGACTCCCAAATGATATCATTGAGATAACAACTAACTCGACTCATCTCAAAAAAACTAATAACACCTTCCCATTTTCTGAAGTGTTTGGTATCAATTTAACGACCCAAATCAATATTCCAATGCTTAGTGACAGACCTTTTATAACAGTCATAGTTTTTTCTTCACTTGACAATGTCTTACCTAATCGTACTGCAAACAAAGACAGTCCAGCTAACACCATCAATGGAGATGTAGCTATGATTGAACCAGTGTCAACAATTAAGAACATCTCTCTTTCGTTTGCCATCAAAAATAAGACACTTGGTAGCCCTCAGTGTGTCTTTTGGAACTTCGATCTTGTGAATGGCACTGGGGGATGGGACTCGACTGGATGCCAACTAAAACCAGAGAATGGAATGGAAAGATTCACATGTGAATGCAATCACACGACTTCTTTTTCAATTCTGATGTCACCGTTTGCCCAGGATAAAGAACTAACTATCATCCTAGACTACATAACTTACATTGGTGTTGGCATTTCGATGGGCAGCTTGGTTTTGTGCCTCATTGTCGAACTCATCATTTGGAAATCAGTGACGAGGAATGACACGTCCCACATGCGTCATGTCTCCATAGTCAACATCGCTCTCTCCCTTCTGATCGCGAACATATGCTTCATCATTGGATCGGCAGTAATAACAGAAGGGGAGAAAACGCCGGAGGGTCCCTGCAACACAGCAACATTTTTCATGCACTTCTTTTATCTCGCCCTTTTCTTCTGGATGTTTGTCTCAGCACTCTTGCTCCTCTACCGCACCACCATGGTCTTTTCCAGAATGAGCAGAGGATCAATGATGGCTATAGCCTTTACTGTTGGCTATGGAGCCCCATTAATCATAGCTGTTGTTACTGTGGCATCTACAGCTGGGGGCCATGGATACATTCAAAAAGATTACAACTGCTGGCTGAACTGGAATGAAACGAAGGCCCTCCTGGCATTTGTGATTCCTGCTCTGACTATTGTTGCTATAAACCTCCTGGTGCTTGTTGTGGTTCTGTGTAGGATGTTGAGGAGAAGAGTTCATTCTTCCACACATCCAGATGAGAAGCATCCTCTCATGGTTATTGTTAGATGTGTGGCGATTTTAACTCCTCTCTTTGGTCTAACGTGGGGATTTGGCATTGGGACCATGGTGTCTCCTGATCATAGGATTCAGATAGTGTTCTCATTCCTTAATTCACTGCAGGTATTAATGTTATTACCTTTGTAATCATGATATATGCTAAAAAATCTTATACATAATCTTATACTAACATAATTTATCTGACAAAATTAATGCAGAAAACTGTCTTATTTGCTTTTCATAGGGTTTCTTTATTTTGCTGTTTGGAACATTACTGGATAGTAAGGTATGTGCTGTTATTTTAAGATTAACTTCTTTTTTAGGATTTGTTTTAGGATGTTTGAGGATCAAGATCTAAAACTTTACTTCGACTTTTGTGGATGCAGGTTCAAAAGGCGCTAGCAAGAAGGTTGAGTCTGAGGAACGTAAACTCTAATCAGAGCAGGGTAAATACACAATCAATTCCTGCTACAAGTCATTTTACTTGGATGAAAATCAGACTTTTAATATGGAGTTTTTAATCTATAGAGCACAAGCACTGAACCATCCTTCTCAAGTAGATTTACTTTCATTCCGAGGTTTTGGAGAAGAGGTAAGTTGATTATTATTATGCACTGTTTTAGTGCATTGCTTTTTATGAAATTATCACATTATATTCTGATTGCATTGTCAGGTTTTTTTAACCTTTGTCCAAGTAACATAGTTACAGTTTTTCTCAGTTGCTTTGGAGTATATCTCAATATTAACAGCAGCAGACATTGGATTTCTTGCTGAAGCCTCAACATCTGTAGTTCATCTCTCAAAAGTTAATATTTGTGTCAATGAACATCTCAGTGCCATCAGAATAACAAGTCTTTTGTCATTGTTCATAAAATGTTTAGTCATGTTGTCAGAATAAAAGCACAGAGTTTGTGGGTTCTGATGTAAACTACGTTTTGGATTACAATAATTAAAGATGCACAAGGCTGAATTTCTGCTGTATGGCATCTATGAATTTCAACAGCACAAATTTACACAAATGTATGTGAGATGTTGATTGCAAGAGACCAGACAGGATTCACATTTTTACTGTACTGTTCTAGTGTTCATTCACTTCCGGTTGATCATCCATTTTTAGAAATTGTAATGATGTGTTTTGCTTTATGTGTCTGTCGCCAATTGAAGGGTCACAAGATCACCTTTGACCTGTTTTAGAGAACCAGTTGATCATTGGTTGATCTGAGGCTGTTCAACAATTCTTCATCAGTGACAATCAAGATTCATCTGCACAATTGATCAATTCAAGACACATTTACAAAAACAAACAAAAAACAGTTTGATAGAAATGTAAGTTTAAAAACGATATAAACAATTGATCGTTTTTTAATTGATAAATTACATTAATTAAACAAAAGGTACCGAAGCATTCACAATTTGTTCAAAGCAACGAGAAATGCTTGGGGGTTGAAAAAATAGTTTTTGACAAAAATTGTCGATTCTGATCTGAGAAACACTTCAAAGCAACTGAGAAAAACTGTACTACTGAAAAATAAATACATTTTCTCAGTGTATTTTTTCTAATAGATAAGTAATTTAAATTAGATGCAGACTTTTGTTCATATGAGATAAGAAATGTCTAGTTAACCACCTGCTGTTGCATGGTTTTTCATTTTTTACACACTAACACAAAGGGAAAAGAAAGTCACTCTACTAATGGAGAAATTGTCTCTATAATTTAGTAATGAAAATGTAGATATGTATTTTTCAGAGATGTGGTTGCAATTAAGCCTGAACTGGAGATTTTCACATTTATAAATGTTGGGCTGCACAATCAGGTTAGACATTTGGGCAACTGTAAGAAGCATTTAACTACAAATAACAGGGTTGGACAAGAAGTTCAACTTTAGTGATGGTAGACACGGGTGTGTAAAGCCGTCTCAAAAAGTCCAGTTGCATAAGGGCTCTTTGATGCAGTAGATGCAATGAGAGAGAACCCTGGAACTTGGATGAACATAGCACCTAGATGGATTAGATGGTCAGCTGCAGCACAGTACAGGAGCTTATCTGTTTTTCAGCCATACCTGTTCCTCGCTTCACTCCTTGCTGTGTTGCCACAGCTTCAAAAGAATGTAATATCCAAATGATATTCCATTGGCTGTCAGCATCAGGACGAAGTTAAGGGGATCCAGGTGTTTAAAAACTCAGGTTAAAAATAAATCTATGTTGATCATCCAGCTCCATAGAAACAAACGGGTCAGCACAATAACCTGAAAATACAAGAGGTCTAGGAAAGTTGAACACGTTGAAATCATTCCCAAATAACAGATTTATGGATTTATTAAAATGATAAACTCACATCTGTTCCAGCGACAGTCAACTATAACCAAATATAGTGATGACAAACGCTGGAACTGTCACCCACACATACACCGATTAACTATGCCGTTGCAGAAACCTTTTCAACACTACCTAGTGTCGACACAGTCGAATGAGAAATAGTTCATATAGTAAAAGTAATTGATAATAGATCTAATGTTCTTCCTGCCCACATTCACATGAATTCTTGATGCATCAGACATTACTATTGTACGCTGTGTATTTACTTATGCATTTCTTCTAAACGGATGAAAAGTTATGTTTCGTTTTAGTCACTTAAATGAAACAATTCCAGTTTTGCATCGTCATTAACATTCTGGTCTTTTGCAGATGTGTACCACGTATCTGAAGGTGGAAGTTTGCCTTCGTCCTCAAGCAACTCCTACAGAGTCATTTAGTGTAGTCAAGTTAACATGTTTTATCCACGAAGAGTAATTATATGGTTTCAACATTAACAGTATTTATACAATTAATTAAATGTAGCTGTATCATTGGTTTTGTTAGTGACATCAGTGCTAATGCAATTTCTTTAGCTAATTCCATTTATTTAACTAGATATCATTTGAGTCAATTGCCCAAGACCAGAGATGCTCAAACTAGGGCCTGGGGGCCAAAGTTGGCTTGTAGTAACGTTTGATTCGACCCACCATGTCACATGAGAAGAGATTTAAAAAAAATTAAATAATTGAGAAAATAAAACAAATAAAATTAAGATTTTTTTTTTTTACAATTATTTCTTATTGCTCTGTAAGTTTTGATGACTTGACAACTAGAACTTAGACCTAAAACTGCATTAGTTAAGCAGATTACAGATTCATTTTTTCTAATTATTTATTTATTTTTAAGCGAGGGGAAGCATGGCAACTTAACTCAATTTAATATAATCGTTGGTATAACCCAACATTTACTTCCGGCCCTCAATCTCGTTTGGCCTTTCAAAGGAAAAAGGCTCCCCAGCTCAAGACTATACTGTTAAGAAGTTTTTTTGTTGTATTGTACAACAAAACATTGTAATTTACAATAAATCTTTTCCTAATATGTCTTTTATTTTTTTCAAATGATGAATTCTTTAATATTCACCAGCTCCCTTGGTATATATTGTTTTAAGAGTCTCCTACACAACTTAATGTGAATGACAGATGGACCAGATTTTCTTTTCCAATACTGACACTGATACTAAAATATCCTGTATTAGATGCTATTGTTCACCAAAGATTCTTTTTCTAATATCTAATATCAAAATATTATTTTGATAATAAAGGTTAAAATACATTCCACCCCAAAATGAAATCCATTAAGGAATACATATAATAAAAATCAAACCCAACAAAAAAGTTACACAAAATACTGTTCTCTTTTACACCCAACCATTTCCTGTTACAAGACACTATAATAATACATAACAGAAACTCAGACATCTCCTGACTTACCGTTAACATTATCAGGCATGTGGTTTTGCTGATCACATGACCTACTTTGACCTACTTCACATTGTTGCATCCTCTTGTTTTTCGGATTAGATTTCAGACACTATTGGGTCTAAAATTGTTTCCTTCAACCCCAAACCTACTCACCCACCCACACACACCTCCTCCGCATATTCAATCCACCTTTTACACGCGTATCAGACAGACATTTGAGCATCAGATCGTCACTGTCTTTTTGCAGGGTTTTTTTTTTTTTACCCGTCTTTGTGCATTCCTTACATTTTACACGTGTTATTGAGATCCAGGAAACCAGCTGGATGAATAAATGAAGTTGAAACACAATGACTGGCATGTTTGAGCTTTGAGACCCAACACACAGCAACTCTGCACTGATCCTAAAGGTTTAATATGAGATGATGAATGTGTTGGTATATTTAAGCAACAGGTTACACACATTGTACCCACTTGTGTAACACACCAACATGGAGGAACTGATCATTGAAAATATTTTATATCTGTCTTATGCTTCCTGAATGGAGACAGGAATAAATGTGTGTCAACAAAATGTGTCATTTAACAAAAATACACTAGTTTTTGGTCATGATTGGTCAAAATACCTGCAGGTTTTCAACAATCGCACTTTGTTTTTCCGGTGAACGAGCCACAAAAATAATAACGTTCATAACTACGATGATCATAACAGGAAAATGGTGGAAGGATGTTCATCAAGCACATTGGTGTGATGATCAGGTTTCCACAAACACTATTTTCACCACAGTGTATGTAATCTGGTCAAACCAATTGGTGCCATTTTGAACCAGACTGTTCAAATGCACACAATCGCACACAGAAAAAATAAAAACTGCACGCAAGTACAAACCAATGACGTTTATTTGCAGTCACAATGCTTACACTATATGTAGCAGACATCCAAACAATTCAACCAGCTACCTTATCACTCAGAAAGACTCCACACACACACACACACACACACACACACACACACACACACACACACACACACACACACACACACACACACACGTCAGACACATTCAAACCAGGGAACCAAAAAAATTTAAAAAAAAAGGGAAAAAGAAGTAATTGTATGAGTGTTGAACATGGTTAAAGAGATGAGCTAGTTCTTCACAAACAGTTAGCAGCGGCATGTTGAGAAATAGCACAAGTCGCTAAAATATTCCATTCGGGTTCAGGTTTTTTTGGAAATCTACCATATTTTTGATGCACCTTTTTGTGGTTTAAAAAAATTGTAATTCTTCAGGGAAAGAAAAAAAAAAAAAAAAAAGAAGAGTTAGGGGGTGAGGGGCAAGCTAGAGACAAACTGGCAAAGTGTGAGATCAGCTCCTGCTTTAACGATGTTTAGTACCAAGGTTTTGTGTTTTAAGGTACGCAGTGGCAACCTGTAAGGGGGCACCAGACTGTGGTTAATAAAATAATCATAAAAAAAAAAAAAAAAAAATTAAGAAAAAAACAACAAACCAAAACATTAGTGAGATATGAAGTGTAGAATGATTTTGTCCCTCCACAATCGTCATTTTGCATTTTTCCAGTCTTCAAAAAATCTAGACAAAGAGTTGGTTGGCCAAATTCTCCCGTCTCGACCTCCCATTGGTGGATTTCCTGCTTCAGCTCTGGATGAACGGGAGAGCTCAGATGGAATTTCAATATTACAGCTTCCCTTTTTTCCGAGTGATGAAATCTTCAACAGGAGCAATAAATATTTCCAAAAGAATGCCAACATTTGATTGTCCATGCTCGAATTAATTTGTTCCTCGGACGTGATCTTCAACCCTGCTACCTGATGAGGACGCTGATGCCGGTGGGATTGAGGTCAAATATCAGCAAAGAAAAAGCTTTCGGGCCCGAACTTTGAAAGCAGACTCTAAATGAACAAACTGATTTGCCACGCCAGTGCCCCCTTGTGGCCATGAAGAGGCATTGCTGCACGTCAAACAAAATGCGTTAACAGTTTCTGGCGCTTTGTTTTGATTTTGGCCCTTTTTCAGGCTCGTTTTGAGGAAAATGTACATCCATAAAACCTTTAATTTCGCAATTCTCAAGACGAACACAGCAAATCTTTCAGTCACTTCGTCTCGACACACAGACAAGCCACACTTTCAGCACAGCTGCTCTAACTACACTGTAAAAAGATCCGGTTTTTACCCAATCACGCGGTTTTTTTGTTTGTTTGTTTTTTGTCATTTTTGTAAGCATTATAAACATCATCAAAAATCGTTATGACAAAAAAATTTACACTTTTTCTCCTCTTGCGTGTTTCTATACAAGGCAGGCAGAAACAGAGCAGCTCGCCCTTCCTTCCCCTCTCACTCACACACACACACACACACACACACACACACACACACACACACACACACACACACACACAGTGTCTCAGTCTCACACATTTCCCACCTTCCTTATCACCCCACAGAGCTGAAAAAAACTCACCACACACTCTAAACACATGAGCTGATGCCAATCTACAACTCCATATCATAGCATTTAATACACTACTTCCTCTGACACACACACACACACACACACACACACACACACACACACACACACACACACAAACCCTGTTCCGATCCCCACGCACGCACGCATGCACTCACGCACGCTCCACACCCCCAATACACACCGTTCCTCACTCATGGGTTCTGGAAACTGGCTTTAAAATATGTATATATTTATATGTGTATATATAAAAAGGGAGGAAGAAAGAGTGGAGTTTTTTGGGGGGGGTTGGGGGGGCTGTGGGCTCCAGAGACGAGGTCTAGTCGAGTGGGCAGGGCCTGCAGCCGAGTGGAATGTCAGCTCATCATGTCGTTGCTGTTGACACCGTACGTGGAATTCTTCATGGAGTCGTTCACTTCTCTCCTAAATACTGAAAGATTCTGCGTGAACCTGCGGCACAGAGCGAGAACGCAAAAAAAAAGAAAGTCAAAATTGTGGCAAAATTATTACTGTTGCAAAAAATTTATCAGATATATAACATTCAGCAGACGCCCTCATCCACATTAATCTTATTCATACAATTCAGGAGCTACGGGGTTAAGGGCCTTTCTCAGGGGCCCCAGGAGTGGCAGCTTGGTGTGGCTGGAATTCAACTCATGACCTTCAGATCCAAAGTCTAATACCTTAACCACTAAGCTACCAGCTCCCTCTTTTAACAAATATTTAATTTTTTAACAAAAAAAAAAAACCTATCGCTGCAATGATCACTAATAGTATAGTACTAATATTAACATCCATACCATCATATACCATTCAAACTAACTTATACAGCACTGGTCAAAAAACACAAGAATTGGACAGAAGAAGGTTTTGTGGACAGATGAGTCCAAATTGGACATTTTGTCTCTCAAACAGATGAACTTCTCTACGACGGAGAACAGGCGAGAAGATGTTAGCAGACTGCCTCACCCCCACAGTCAAACATGGAGGTGGAAGCTTAATGATTTGGAGTTGTTTTGGAACCTCCACCATTCCATACTTCACCACTACGCAGTTCCATTGGAAACGACTTCAGACAATGAGCCGAAACGTACGTCCAAGTTCTGTAAGCGTTATCCATGCTATCCATCATGAAAAACGCCCTGCGCAGTCACTGCACCTAAATCCTATTGCACTGCTCTGCGATGAACTGAAATCTCCAACTAGTGAAGAAGACCGTTGGAATGTTTTTTTTCCAAGAGACCGGGCAACGTATTTCACCTGAATGTTTGGAGAGATGAACTGTCCAGATGCTGAGTGTGTGTAAAGCTAAGGGATTTTTCACTGAACATAAAATAGAACATCTGTCCATTTATATACTTGTTTGGTCAAAGTAAATATTTATGCCATTACATTACCATAGGTTGTAGCATATAAACAAAAGGAACATCGACCACTGTCTCAAAAACTATAAAAGACTTTTCAAATGTTTACAGGCAGTTTATGTTTCTACACTACACTGCCAAAAGTATTGGATCACCAGGTCATAATTACCTCCACTCTTCTGGGAATATGTTCCACTAGATTTTTGAGTGTGTTATGGATGTGTGTGTTCATCAGGCACAAGGGTGTTATGAAAGGCAGGTACTGATGTAGGTGAGGAGACCTGGGGTGCAGTCAGCGTTCACATTCATCCCAAAGGTGTTCAGTAGGGATGAGATCAGAGCTCTATAGCAGACTCAAGATCTTCCTCCAAAAAGCATGTAAACCAGATCTTCAAGGAGCTCACTTAGTGCACAGGGGCATCGCCATGCTGGAGCAGGTTTTGGGTTTCCAAGTTCAAGTGAACGCAAACTTTTATTACAGTGCATCTAAAGACGTCCTGTACAATTGAGTGCCTCCAGATTTGTGGAACAGTTTGGAAAAGAACCACATACAGCAGGAAAGATCAGGTGTCCCAATACTTTTGGAAATAGTGTATATATCTATGTAAGTACTGTAAGTCTCACCTGTCACGGTTTTTAGTAAGTAAGTTGCGTTCGATTCCCTCCATTAGATTTTCGAAGCATAAGTGCATGGCCTGCTGTTTCTCCGGCGGCTGACTGTTTACAATGCTGTTTCTTAAATCTGCAAAATACTGCACACACACACACACACACACACACTTAGAATAGAATGCATCATCATGTTTTATTATGGCATTATTTCTCCAAGGAGATATGAAAAAAATCTGTTATGTCAAAAGCACTGCAGTTTAATAAAATTACAGTTTAAAAAAATAATACTGACCTAAAATCAAATTTATTACAGCTCACAATTATAAAATAAATAAATAAATAAGAGACATTCAGTGGAAAAAAAAGGTTTGAAAATAAGAAAAATGCTGCAATAAATCGATCCACTCGATTTGAACTCGGATCACGAAACGTTTGAACAGCAAAAAAGGAAGATTAATTCTGCAAAATGTTAAGTAGATCTTGTTCTTATTGTAAGTGGACATTATAGCTGCAGGTTAGATTTGTATAAAAAATATATATATAAAATACAACTTTTTTTTAGTTAACAAAAATTTTTTTTTAATGCTAGTTTTCAATTCTGAAACCCTGCTGCCCGTTCAGTGTGAGGGTTCTGTTATTGGGTAAAAAGTGTTAACACATTAATAGATTATAAGATGAAATCTGAAACCGTTATACCAGTCACTCATACGGTGCTATACAGCGTACATACAAATAATAGCACCAGAACGAGAGAGTCAATAAGAAACCTGTTCTTTCTTGATTACAGTTGAACCCAAAAGTTTGCCACCATATTAATAAAATGCACGGTTTTTATTTAACCCTGTAAGTTGAAAGTTTACATATTAACAGGGTCTATATGTTGAATAGACTGATATATACACACTTGTAAAATTGCTTGTAAATGCAAAAAAAAAAAAAAAAAAACCATTAATAAATCAGGTTGTTCTCACCTTCTCGTTCAGTAAGATGAGGCCGAGTAGAGGCCGAGACATGGACCACTGATTCCTGCAGTCTTCAAATATGATGATATTCAGTACAGTGGAGAGCATCTACAGAGGGCAGCGAGAGAAAGAAATATTCAAAAAGAGGCATTTCAGGCAAACTGCTTAAGTTTGTTCACATATACATATATATATACACACACACACACACACATTATATATATATATATATATATATATATATATATATACATATATACACACACAACCAAATCTAATCGTTCTAGTTAGTCATTTTTATGCCAGGAATCCCCTAATAATATATTTAAAATAAAAAACAGCTATTTTAGATGTTTGAACTTGCTTTGATCATGAGTGGATCAAATTCAAAACCCAAATCTACTTATCAAAATATTCCAGTTAAATCCTACATTCAATCATCGGCACTTTACATATCAAGAATAAACAGACTGATGGTCCAATGGCAAAAAAAAAAAAAAATATTACAGGGAATGATTTCAAAATAGACCTTGAGATCCTGATGAAAAGTTATGAAAGAAAAAACGATGAGATATTTAACCTTGCTGTGACCCTGAAATTCTTTTATTTTTTTGAAGAAAATGATTCAAATCGACTATTGTTTCTGGAAAACCCCTCACTCCCGACTCCACAGAGATGTAACAGCTGCTGCTCAGCCAGCCATACCTTCACCTTAGTGAAACACATGGGGAATGTTCCTGAAATATCCCTGTGCGATGATGATTACACTACGCTGCATTAACGACCACTGTCCCAACGACCACTGTCCCATGTCTAGGACTATTGAGTGGGTCGAGCAACTGAGTCAAGAAATAATAAAAGGAGCCGTTCATTTTAATAAGCAGGAGAACCTGCAGCGCACAGACCTGTTGGATCATCTCTGGGTGCTGCTGCATGATGTGGAAGAAGCGGTCGCTCTCCTGAGCCATCGGAGCTGCTCTCTTTTTGGTGCTGCGCGACAGCTGCTTGAACAAATACGTCACTATGTGATCGAGGCTCGAACAGCAGCCTGTGCACACCATCGTATCTGCAGAGTAAAAGAAAGAAAAGGTTTAAAGTATGATGAAGTTATGAAGTTTAAATGATGCGGAGATGATTGATCCAGATCAGCGGTCGACTGATTTGGGTTTTATCTCTGGCTGATGACAATATTTAGAAATCAGTGCAGCCGATGGCCGACATATGATGCAGTTTTTTTGCCCGCTTTTCTTTTTCCCCCCCTTTATCTCAATAAATCTACCAGTTAATTAAAAAGAAGTGATACAGAAAATTGCTTAAACATTTATTGAACACAAGCCTTTTCCAATCTTGTTAGCGAGTTTGTTATGAGAAATGTTATTCTCATTCTCTCTCCAAATGTGGCATTATATTTAACCAATGAAATCTCTATATTCTTGCTACTTGTCTTTGCAACTTGGCAGACGTGATTGAAAAAAGCTACACGTATCCATTAGCAGTGATTGTGACGGGTGTAAACTCCGCTTGCTTGGTATATTCAGAGTTCTGGCTCTTCCGGATTCCTCGTTTCGGATGCTGAATACAGACTACTGCCACCTGCTGGTATGGGAGAGCTACGTTCTCATACGCAGGCGCACTAACCGTACCGCCTAATGAATTTGCAGCGCGGACGTCTGATGCCGATTAATTAAAAAAACGACAGCGATCGGATCAATCGCTCGACATCTAGTCTCTGATGTCAGCACTTCTGTAACAGAACCTGCAGAATTTTGAGGTAAAAAAAATACAGAAGCTGGTGAGGAGAGGCCTAAAGAACAGAGACAACATCTCACAGACATCCCACAAAACTATCATGATATGCTTTCCACTGATAAATTGAAAAGCTGACATTGAAAATCAACACACACACACACACACACACACAAAACTTGGAAATGTTAATTAGTTTACAATGCATGTACATACAACTGAAGAAAAAAAACTAAACAAAGGTGCAGAATGTTGTTCGTCTCACCAAGAGCTGTAAGTCCTTCTGAAATGGATGACAGAATGTACAGGACAACGTGAGGTTCGAGGCTGGCGATAAAGTTCATATGATCTTGCGTCAGCACCTCCAGAAGAGAGTAATAGGACTGACTGAGCTTTGGATAGTCCTGCAAAAAAATACAAATAAATAAGAAAATATATAATTTACTCTTTACCGTATAAAAGCTATAATAAGTTCATTATAATAGTTAATTTGCCAGGCATGGCATTGGTGGTTCTCACCAGAAGGTCGCTGTGTGGGATGGAGAGCAGCAGTTTAATGAAGGTTTGGAGTGCGTTGTCGAGTGCATCGTCGCCGTACAGACGGAAGACCCCGAAGTTGACGTAGTTTCCGCTGAGCACGGCTTTCAGCATGGAGAAACAGATGGAAATTCCCTTCAGCTTCAGAGCGTACACCTGTTCCTTCGGCACTTCACCCAGCGTCAGGATGCGGTTCCCTACACACGAGGAAAGAGAAGAACCGTTTAGGTTTCATTATTTGCTACATTTTTATTCCGTGAATATTATTGAATCATTTTATTTATATTTATCCATCCATCTATCTTTTCCTAAACCATTCCCATTCCCCTGACCTCCACCTATCAACTATCCATTCCATTTCACTCCACATCATTTAATCAATCTATCCATCCATCCATCTTATCCATTCACACAGCTACAAATTCATTTGAATATCATCTGTTAATTCTTCCGTCCATTCCTCTCAACATTCCCCGCTCATCCAAACTCACCGTACTCGATCATCCTCAAATCCATCCATCTATCCATCTCACTTCCAAATTATCCAATCACCTCTCAATCCATTTATTCCACACATCTAGGAGATCCATTCATCCATCAGTCATGTCCTAAACCAAATATCCCCCATCAACATTCAAACTATTGCTCTCTCGTGTTTCCCCGCCATCCCACTCATCTAAGCATAGATCTTTCCATCCCATCTCATTTGATCCCCATCCATCCGTCTAATTCACTTTATTTACCCATCCATCACTCTCACCTGTCCATCCAACTATCCATCCATCTACTCATCTCCCTATCTCCCCGTCTCTCTATCCATCCATCCAGCCATCCATTATCGTATCAATTCAAGCAGCTACCAATGATTTCATCTTTGTAGAATTAATTCGTCACAGTTCCCATCCCACCCACAGATGAGTATCATCTGTTTATCCTTTTTCATCCGTTTTTCTATCAGCGCTCTCCAAATGCTCCGCTCATCCAAACTCACCGTACGTCGTGATCATCTTGCTCGTTTCTCTGAACAGCAGAATTCCGTTGGGCGAGGACACGTCAAACTGTAACCTCTGAGACCTGGGAAAAAAAAACGAGGAATTATTGCTTATACAAAAAGCACATCATATACACGCAGGTCAGAAAAGAGGAATACGAGAGGCAGACGTCACTCTGAGACACGGCGTTACCTGTTGTGTACGAGCTCAGCCATGAGTTTGAGAACAGGTGTTGTGCAGGCTGGAACGTGGTACCACAGCTCTATAGCTCGCTGGAGGATCGGGATGTACGAGGGGTAGCTGGTCCAGGTCAGTTAAGGACACAAAAACAGCACAGTACAGAAATCCCCCGTTTATAATGAATAAAAAAAACACGATAAACGGACGCCACCCCAAAAATGTTATGTATACAGTACTGTATTAACATTTCACTTAATTTTCGAATTAATAAATATCTTTTTATTAATAAGTTTTCTGCTCTATCGTGCTATCCGCGAAAAGACCGGGAAAAAATAAATAAATAAAAATCAGCCAAACAAATTAGTTACGAGGCAAATGCAATTCTGCGATAAACCGGGGGCGCCAGATTCAAACCGCTAAAGCTGTTTTGCTGTTTTTGGAATTCTTTTAATTACGGTGCCAAAAAAAAAAAAAAAAACCCAGGGGTAAAAGATTCAGCCCAAAAAGATACATCCAGTCAAAGAGCATCATAAAGCTGGTTTTGGCATTAAAGGCAAAGGCGATACCCCTCAGATCCCTCACCAAACCCACCAACGTCCTCTGGAAGAGTAAAAACAAGATTTTACAAACCTTTTTATAGATTTTATAACATTCACTATAATCATTAATGGGTAAAAGTCCACCGTGTTTAATGCTTTAATTTATTGGTACCAAGGCTTTAATGCAAACATAAAGTGGATATGTGTAATGTTTAAAAGTTAGTGTACTGGTGTCCATTGCCTATCGTCAACTAGGATCATGTGTGTGCGTGTTGAAATTTTCTCAGTTGAAATTTTCATTAGAAATGAAGGGCAAGGTGGAAAGCCATTGGTAAAACAATTCCACTTAATTTAAAGCCACGGTATACAGAATTAAAGAAAGGAAAAATCCCTCTTTGGAGGTTTCCCTGTAATACTGGTGTGTGTGCATGACTCCAGCTCACCTTGGCTTCCTGCTCGTTGAAGGTGTTCGTGCTGAACATCTGAGCGACGGTTTCAAACGCACCAGTCAGAGGAAGCATAAACTGCTCGAACTGGTCCTCATCCTCACCTATGCATACATGCACACCAAACAGAGATACATAAGTCAATATGTATTTAGTATTAGTTGACTTTTTTTTTTTTAAACACACAACTGATACATGGACAAACATACCCAGGTCGACCATGAGCAGACGTCCTAACGCGGTGTAAAACGTGGTCCTGCATCTCATATCGCTCAGATTGGACTGATTGTTCACACCCAGGAAGGAGAAGTGTTCACTCTGTCCAAAAAAGAAACACACACGAGAATCTCTCCTTCAAATACATATCAAACACACATACTGCTTACTACAGAACACTTGCTTTCCTGTGTACAGTTTAAAAGTGTGCGTGGAAGAGGAGGACGTACTGTGTGGTTGTTGAGCATGAACTGGACGGCGCTGAGCTTCACCAGTTTTCTCACACTGCTGTATGTGCACTCCAGAGGTTAAAGAAACTCTTAATGCAAGAAGACTGCGACATTTTATTTAGATGCAGGCAAACGGATACGCACTCCAGTTCAGCCTGATTCACAAGGACTTGTAGGGTGGACGCTCAGCATGCACTTTAACGACAAATGTTTTATCCTGACACATGACTTTCAGCTAAATGTGGTTCTTCCCCAAACTGCTACCACAAACTTAGAGGGACGTAATTGTATAGAATGTCTATAGATGCGGTTGAATTTGAATATTTCCTCCATTGAACAAGAGAACCCAAATCTGTTCCAGCATGACGGTTTTCATGGGTTGGAGCAGAAGATCTTGAGCGGCCTGCTAAAGAGCTCGAACTCTACTAGATCAGAAACGATTCCTTAAGTAACTCAAGTAATTCGGATACAAAAAAATTCGTCGAGGCAAATAATTTGCTTTTAACTGAACACGGACCACTGTGTTTCCACACAGACCATTATTACGGACACACCACCCACTGAACTCTGGAGCACTTTGTTCAGGTAAATACAGAAAATGCTGCAGAAAAAAGAAATGGAAGGACGGAGACAAAACAGCGAAAGGCCAGAAGAAGATTCATATGGAAGCCCATTTCAGTCACATAAAAGAAAATTTGCCAAATTTTTGCAATTCCGACTTCATTTCTCGCAATCGGGCAACGTCACCCACTCTGTAGCGCCGGAAAGCTTTACGCATTGAAAATTTGATTGGTTACAATTAATAGAATCCTATGGTGTCAAACTTAGTCTAAGTAGATGAAGACAGATGAGGCAGAGAAGCCTCCTTCATACGCAAACAGCTTCAAACTTCAACCTGACAACATGGTCACTGTTGGATGCACCAGAAACGTAGGACGTTTACGAGAAAGTTGAAATTGCGAGAAAAGATGTTGGAATTACAAGAAATAAACTGGGAATTGTGAGAGAGGAAAAAAAGGTTGAAATTAATTTGAACTTTTTTTATGTTGCGGAAATGGACTTCCATAGGATTCAGGTCATTTTTTTTTTAAGGGTAATCTAAAATGTATTTGTATCTAGGATTTTTTAATTTATATATTTGCATTTTGATGTAAAATGGCAATTAAATGCACTATATGGGTTTAGTTTTCACAGATATTCTTGTATGCAATTTCAGCAATACAAATGTAAATCTTTCTAAAAAGGAAACAATTTACTTGTTCGTTTTAAGAGACACGTCTTATTTTCTCTTGTATATTTTAGTATTGCTCTTTAATAAGATCCGATTCTTATCCGAATACTCGAGTATTAAAATCTGTTAGCTACAGCCCTAAAACCCTACTGAACACATTTGGGATGAATTGGAACGCTGGTGCAGTCAGCCAGAGGCCTCCTCGCGTTCTTTACATCAGTACCCGAGACCTTACGAACACTTCAATACCAACAAATCTCCTCAAAATTCCTAGAAGAATGGAGGTTACAATAACAGCAAATGGGAACTAAAAGATTTTCTTTGGTCTCCAGTATAAATGCTTTGAAGTGTTTGACACAAAGAGAGACATAAATTTACTTTTCCTGAGAGAACTACTGTCATAGCAGCTGTAACCATTAGTGCTATTGCATTTTAATTTCTCAGGCATTCCACAACATTAAATGCAAAGAAAATGTAATCAAATATGAGCCGTCTAATATTGTAATCAATAAACAATTATAATAAATGGCAAATTTGTTGTGGTACAAAAAAAAAAAAAAAAATGCGAATGTAGTAAAATAACTGAACGAGGAAGTGTGCACAGGAAGGATATCCGATGGAGAGATCGTTGAGAAGCTGAAGTGTTTTGGATGTGATTGGTTCGCACTGTCCCCAGTACTTCAGATTAGTGATTCTAAAACACAAACACATTGAAGTAGAAATGTAACTTTATGCTAGTAGCAGTGTGTGTCATGAGGTTTGCCAGTTATTCAGTAATAACAGTCACGTGATCGTTGTGCATCTTACATTTTGCCGATGAACACACTGAGCACCATCGTCTCATCGTTGAGTCCCAGCACCTCTGAAAGCCGCCGGTACAGCTAAGAAAACCACACACAGACGAGCGAGCGTTAGTTCATGAAACTGAATGCTTCCTTTAGCTACTATCACTCTAGCAAATGATTTAAACAAATATTTATTCTTTAAGATCTGGATGGATTTTCAAAACAACACTAAACAATGAAATTAATTAGTGTCCCTTGCCTTATTTCCATATTTATTGGAGTTAATGAACCACTAGGAGAGGGGAAAATATATTTAATGTGGTGGAACCCCGTTAATTTCTATCGCAATTAAACATCACTACTGTGAGATGTAAATGTCAGCAGGGTTTCCCTTACAACCCTAATAGCAGCACATTGGGAATTGTTGTACTCCTTCTATAAAAATGCATTTTGCTATGTTAGCAACAGTTACACATGGGAAGATGATGTATTTCTAAACAGAAGATTGTGAGCTCGAATCCCAGCAACACCAAGTTGCCACTTGGGGCCCTTGAGAAGAGCCCATAACCATCAACTGCTCAGATGTATGAATGTGATCACTGTAATGTAAATGTTTATATTTATTAAAGCGCATGACATGATCTATAAAAATGTTCAATTTGGCAGAACAGCTGCAAAACACTGAAACTAAAGACTTCTTTAACTGTTCCTGTAAACAGAAAAACGAGAGTCAGACCGAGGCCCCAGACCGAGGCCCCAGACCGAGGCCCCAGACCGAGGCCCCAGACCGAGGCCCCAGACTGAGACTGATATGAACTGGGTAAAGGCATGTCGTATAAATACTATTGGGCTTAGTTGTAATCACCTTCGAGGATTTTTGCACCTGGTCTCCAATGTAGATTTTCCGGAATTGTTCAAAAAAGCTGAGCATGGCAAGCTCCAGTTTCTCGTTCCCGGCCTGTGCCAACCGTGAATCTGTCAGGTTCATCAACTGCAAAACTCTACAATAAAACACAAAATCAGAGGGAGCAGGTAATTCGAACATTACCTATTCTTTTAACCAATCACAGCCACTGAACATGTATAACGTAGCAATAAAAACAAACAAAAAAACAAAGCTCACCGGCACACAAGCTCTCCGTCCATGGCGTCCTGCTCGTCTGTACTGGCGAAGGAAACCCTGCCCCCGATAACGGCCCCGATGATGTACACCAACCACGTCAAACGCCCTACAAACACAACAACAGCTTTCTTCCAGACTACTACTACTAATATAATAAGATTCCCGTCCGAGTCAGGAGGTGTATGAAGGTGTACGAGGGGCGTAATCAGGTCTCACCCTCCTGCACGGCAGCGTCCATAGTGCTGGAGTTTGATTGGAGCAGCTCTTGGTAGGATTGAGCCGATTGGTCAAACAGCTGGACGAGCAAGGCGCACGTTTTCTCGTACTCGCAGCGGCCGATGGTGGAGAGCTGGTCCAGCTGCTGCTGCACTAACCCGGTGTCGTCTAGAGGGTCCTCCATCCCATCCCTCAACACACACAAACACACAAATACTTAACTACGCAAAAAAGGGACCATATGAACATGAACCCCAACATTCCAATCCTTTTACAATGTACACATAACCATTTATTCAGTGCGGATACATCAATTGTGATCAATTGTGTAGAAAGTTTCATCTTCCATAGAAGCATTTCTTTAGATATCTTCACAACTATTGACCTCCACCTTGAATCTGAAGGTCATAATTTCAAAACCCAGTCACACCAAGCTACCACTTCTGGGGCCCCTGAGCAAGGCCCTTAAGTCCATAGCTGTTTAGTCGCAAGAATGAGATAAAGGTCGCACTGGATAAGAGCGTCGCCTAAATGGCGTAAATGTTATTCCGTCTTTATTTCTAGCAATCCCGACTTTATTTCTCGTAATTCAGACTTCCTTTCTCGTAAACAGCCAACATTTTTGGTGCATCCATCGGTAACCATGTTGTCAGCATGAAGTTTGAAGCTGTTGGTGTATTAAGGCTCCTCTGCTTCACCTGTCTTGTCCAGAGCTATTGATTGTAGCTCATTTCATTTTAAAAGTGTAAAACTTTCTGGCAAACAGAGGGTGTGACAGCCCGATTGGCAAAAAAAATAAATAAATAAAAATAAATAAAAAAAGTCGGAATTGAGAAAAATAAAGTTGGAATTGCAAGGAATAAAGTAACCTATTTTTATGTTGGGGGAAACAGGTTTCCATAGATAGTGATTACCTGTACAGAGCAATCCAGAGTTTAGCGGGTGGTGTGTCAATAATAATGGTCCGTGGGGAAACAGCAATTAATTTTTTGTTGCATTTTTGAATTACTCGAGGAATCGTTTCAGCCCTACTTTTTAGTGTCTGTACTGCCACTGCAGCCTGGTAGGTAGACGATGTCCTAAATTCCAAATCATTCAGCAGCCTAATTTATTTTTGCATATTTCTGGGATAATGTAATGTGCCCGATGGGTGTAGCTGGGTTTGGCTTGTGTAAGGGATTGTACAAACACTGTTGTGAAATTTACTTTACTGTGTAATGTTTATTGAGATTTCCTGTGATTTCTTTATAATATCTCACCTTCAAAATAAAAACAAATTTTTAGCGTGTTTTTACCTCAGGATGATGTGCACAGACTCCAGACGAGACGTAATGTAAGCTTTGGTCACTTCGGGTGTGAAAGTCTCCAGCATGTGAGGCTCTGTGGCTTTAACGTAGGGCACGGACGCGGCTAAACGCTGCCACAGACTCAACAGGTAGTGAACGCTGTTGGGTGCAAACTCCCAGTGCTACACATGGAAACGCACAGAAAAACATAGTAATAAATAAAAACAAACAAATAAATAAATGAACCAGTACATTCTCGAACATAGGGCATTGATGATACCACGATGAGAGAGAAACATATCTAAACTTCCATATTTGAACTTGTAATTTCAGAACGATCGTATCAGGATGGGTGCCCAATTCTAGGAATATCAATAAAAAGATTTATGTAATATGATAATGATATTCAGGGTAATAGGATGATTTCAATCTTGTAAAAAATTAATCAAATGAAATAAATTAAAAACATTTGTTTTGAAAAAAAATTTCCTTCAAAACAGCTGAATTAATTGTAAGTTTATTAATTAAACCTGCAAAAAGGTATAATTATTTTCCCTATTATAGATATATGTGTAAATATATCAGTTTCAAATAAATTTTTTAAACCATTTCTTTTTCTAGATATGAAATTCAGCCTTCAAATGTTTTTCCAGATCGTTTTCTTGCTGAAAGTTTAGATCATGAATGAGTAAAAAATAAATACCTTTGATCATAACTATAGAGACTCTCCCCACCTTACGAACCGTTTGTACAATGAATTTGTTCGTAAGTTGTTACCGTGTTCGTTATTGACTACGCATATCTCCTAATGATGTAAGAGCTTTAAATACTATCAAATAAACAATCAAAATCAAAATATTGTATACATTATTTTGTATTAAGTTTTATATATATATATATATATATATATATATATATATATATATATATATATATATATATATATAAAAAAAATTAACAAAAAAATCTATTCATTGGCCCGAGTCCAGCATGACTAGTCGCTCGCGCTGGCTCTCCTCCGTTTAGAATTTTTCGCCTCCGAAGAAATTTTACTTTGAGGACAGGTTTGTTCATATCCACGAAAGTTCGTAAAGTAAATGTTCGTAACGTAAGGAGGGTCTGTACAATAATTCTGAGAAACAGAACAGCACAAATCTGAAGACATTACTACAACACAAGTTCGGAAAAGCAATATTCAGGTAACAATAACTGCCAATGAGGGATGTATTAGCTCAGTAGTTAAGACATTGGACTTCTGTCTGGAAGGTTTTAAGTTCAAATCCCAACATTAGCAAGCTGCCACTGCTCCCTTTGAGCAAGGCCCTTAACCCTCAGCTGCTCAGTTTTATGATTGAGATCATTGTAAACCGCTCTGGATAGGGGCGTCTAAAAAAAATGCCGTTACTGCTGCATTAAAAATAATGATTTGAAAAATAAAAGGATTTTTACAATTTGTTTTTAACCATTAACAAAAACCCTGAAAACATTTTTAAAGTTCTAACAGGATTTGCACATTTGATTTATTACCTATTTTGTTCATTTTGAAAAATGTACTAGAACGGAGTAGTGTTGGTGAGTTTGTTACCACCGATGGCTAATAAAGTTCAAATATAAAACCCCATTGAAGTAATGCTGGTTATAGTTTTACATTAAAAAATTTACACAAGTGTTTTTTAAAAAAAATAAATAAATAAATAAAAAATTTAATTTTAATAAAAAAACTGGAACAATCACCATCCACCCATTTTTGACTCGACATATTGTATGTGTGGTTTTAGACAGCCTCGGTGTGTGCGTGCGTGCGTGCGTGTGTGCGTGTGTGTTTCTCACCTGTAGGCTGGTGACGGTGAAGTTGGCGATGAGCCTTATAACCTCTGGATAATTCTCCACTTTCACCAACTCACCCAGCTGATAGTTGCTCTTCAGTCGTGCCAGCAATCGGCAAAACTCGTGGTAATTATTTGGGTCCGATAAACTCTACCACCACACACACACACACACACACACACACACACACACACACACACACACACACACACACACACACACACACACACACGTGAAATGTATAATGAATAAAAAAAAAGTGTTTCTTAAACATTATAATGACTTATCTGTAATTTACCACTAATTATAAACAATATACACACAATATAATCAAAAGTATTGGGACATGACATTTCCAGCTAGATGTGGTTCTTCCCCGAACTGTTCCCACAAACCTGGAGGCCCATAATTGTATAGGATGTCTTTGGGTTCAGTGCCACTCAAGTTTTTCCCAAACCTGTTCCAGCATGACACTGCTCGTGTGCACAAAGTTGGCTTCATGAAGATATGCTTTACATAGGAGGGAGTGGAAGATCTCCTGCTATAGAGCATTGACCTCAACCCTATCGAACAACTTTGGGATGAACTTTTCATGTTGACTGCATCCAGGGCCTCCTCCTCACCTCACCTACACACCAGTACCTGACTTGACTAAACACCCTTGTGGCTAAATGAATCTCCACAAGCACACTCCAAAATCTATACATCTTACCAGAAGAGTGGAGCTTAATATAACAGCAAATAGGGAGTAAATGAACAGGATGTTCAAAAACCACACAAGAATCTTATAGCCACAAAGTTTAGCCGTACAGTGTAGGTGTGATAAAAAAATAATTGAGAAATCTAGTATGCGGATCAGATGTTGAGGTTTTCATTGGAAGTGACGACGATGGACAGGATTAGAAACAGAGGGACAGCGCATGTAGGACTTTTGGAGACAAGGTGACGAAGGCCCAATTGAGATGGTTTGGACATGTGCAGAGGAGGGACATGGGGTATATTTTGGGAGGAGAATCCTGAGGATGGAGGTACCAGGAAGGAGGAAAAGAGGAAGGCCAAGGAGGAGGTTTATGGATGTGGTGAGAGAAGACATGCAGGTAGTTGGTTTGAAAGAGGCAGATGTAGAGTACAGGGGGGTATGGAGACGGATGATCCGCTGTGGCGACCCCTAATGGGAGAAGCCGAAAGAAGAAGAAGAAGATACAGCTATATTCTGAAAAAAGGGCATGGCATTATGCAACACTCCAATATTACAGTCATAGTAATAATCACTGGAAAATGCGCACACACACACACACACACACACACACACACACACACTCTTACACACCTGTGGGTTCTCCAATATTCTCTTAACGCCATCAACAAGATGGGAGAGGAACTTTGCTCGCTCAGCGTTGTTGAACAGCGAACGCCGCACCGATGCGATCTGGACTAAACATGATAAAACCTGAAAGACAAAGAGAGTTTGTTCAGGACAGTGGGGTTCATGTTATCGACTGTGCCGGGTTTGGTGTCGAGAAGTCGTTTTGTAATAAAGACAACGCATTGTTTAATTTGACGCAGAATGGTGAGGAAAACCAAAAACATTCAGCAGTTCTGCAGGCAGGAGAGCTTTTTTGTAAAATAAGTCTGAGGCAGGACTGGTTTAAGCAGACCAGAAACCTACACAACTAAAAACAATCATTCTTTACAAATGTGGTGCGCAGAAAAGTCAACACCACGCCAAACTTGACTATATCTACGAATTCTATTAGTCAGAAACAGAAATCGGTTGCAATGGGTTTACTGGTTTTACTGGGAATTGTATGGTGTTCATGGAAACTCTAATGGTTCCCCATAATTTGTTGCCTTCTATTGGTGGCATGTTCAGTGGATACTATTTAGGGCCAACAGAACAACTTTGGCTGACTTGTAGACCACATGTATAGTGAAGACCAGTAGAGACCATTAGGACTAGATGTCAACCGATTTAAATTTTTTTGCCGATTAAGCAGCACCGATACTTAATTGCTGGAACTATAATAAAAAAATATCCATACAGATAGTTTTTCCAGGTTGCGTTACAGTAAGAGAGCGGCCTCTAAAGGCAAATCGCTGACACCACGTGCTGTTTTTTTGATGTGTCATTTTGGCTGTAACTGTTCTTATTTATTTGGAGTGTTACTTTTTGTTTCGGTTTTAATGCATGTCTTTTATTTATCTCTATATTTATTAATTTAATGAATACATTCAAATTTATTTAATTAAGCACATGTTCATGATTCCGTAGCTTTTTAATTGTTTTTAAATAAAGTAGGATAAATTATATGTTACTCTAATATTGCAAAGCATGAATGCAAAGGAATGCAACAAAAGCAGACGCCACAGATCAACAAATCAACACGAAACCAGTGCCCCCTACTGCCAGGTATGAGTTAGGTACACTAGCAAAGGCCAACACATATGTTAAAAACTTAGCTGCACCAATAGCCCCATATCAGCCCCATATGGTGAAGCGTACTGAGAACGCTCCACCACCCAAACGATATCGAATCAGCGGTAGAACTGTTTTTTATTCTCCCTGATAAAAAGGGAAAAATGTGAGAAACTCTGCATAGCAACAGACGAGCTTTAGTCAGTAACTGCAGCATAGAGGTACGTCTGTAACCTGATCAATAATAGATGCGAGAGCTGAAACGGGTTGCTGTGTGTTCTGTCTTGCACTTACCAGGGGAGAAAGGGATGGAGGGATGGAATGGTACAGATCGAAAAACAGCTGCAGTGTCGACGAGTCCAGAAAGGCTGCAGGAAAAGAAACACAAAACTTTTTTTATATATACACAATTTCTTTTTGTTCGCATACACAATATGACTGCGCAACTGGCATTGGCACTTTGAATCAGAACCCCAGACCCCGAAAAAGCGCTTTATTAATGCATTATCATATGCAGTATGAAGTATGAAGTAGCATATTAAACTCTACTCTGTGACGTGGGTTTTCATACAACAGCACATTTTAGTCATCTCACAACACATACTATTGTATTACAGCAATTAAAGAATCATCCTTCAAACAAACAAACAAACAAAAAAAACTCACCCCATAAAACAGTGGTGTAACTCAGCGGTCCCTAACCTTTTTTGCGCCGCGGACCGGTTTAATGTCAGACAATATTTTCACGGACCGGCCTTTAAGGTGTGGTGGATAAATACAACAAAATAAAATGATACGAGCGGCATAGAAACTGGTATTTTCTAAATATAATAATAAACGTGAATCCACTGTGTTGTTTTTTTGTTGACGCTGAAACTATGGGAACCGAACGACACGCAGATACGAAGATATTTTTTACATTTAGAGGCTTTTAAATTATTTTATACATTACCTTAAATATTTTAACAAGAGATTTTGCAGTTTGTTATGGTTTTTGTGACTTTTTTTTTCCATATTTAGGAGTTTTTTTCTTTGATGACCAGCGTAAATCTTCGCAAACTGACATTAGTTGAATTTTATTTTTCATTTTAATTATCAAAAAATTTTAAATGAAAGTAAAAAAACGACAGAAGTCAGAACAAAACGGTGGAATATTTGTATATATTAAAGGATGGTGCAATGTTTATTATCCATTTAGAGTTAATAACATTATCGTTATTATTCATGTCATAGGTGTAAATAAATCTTTTTTTTCTTTGTTTTTATCCTTAAGGTAATAAGAGAAGCATTTTGTTGTGTTAGTCATGTTTTTCCTGACTAAAACTATACGCTAAAAAAAACCCCACAAAATAAACATCACTTTACAAAAAAAATAAAAAAATAATTCAAAAAACATTTTTGTTTGCTTTAGTTGGTTTATGTCTCCGTGTAAAGATAGAGGTGCGAAAGTCACCTGATCTCCAGCTGGTGGGGATCTGGACGGTGCACAGGTCGTCTGAGGACTCGTCTGTGGACGTGCCAATGAAATCGAAGTTGAGGCAGTTGTGAGCGAGTTTCAGGAGCTGCATGAGCAAACCGTGCTGACCTTCATCGTTCAGGTTCAGGTTTTTTCCCGACGCCTGCAAATCACGAAACGGTCAATAATAAGCTCATAATGAAAAAAAGAAAGAAAAAAAAAAAAGCAGCAACCTCACTATAAAAATTTAGCAGAACTACAAATTTTTTTTCTTCATTTTTGCTCAATGGATCTTCATTTTGCTTGCAAAGACATTTACACTTATCTGTTCATCTAGAGACGGACTATAAGGACACACTCTAGACAGGGTACTGGGGAAAAACCCCAGGGAACGACACTAGGGTACACAGGAAAGACACCAGGGGAAGACGCTTGGGTACTGAGGAAAGACACTGGGGGAAAGACAGTTGGGAAGGACACCAGGGTACTGGGAAAGACACTTGGGTAAGACAGGATAGTTGGGTACTGGGAAAAGACACTTGGGAAAGACAGTTGGGTACAGGGGAAAGACACTGGGAAAAGACAGTTGGGTACAGGGAAAGACACTGGGAAAAGACAGTTGGGTACAGGGGAAAGACACTGGGAAAAGACAGTTGGGTACAGGGGAAAGACACTGGGAAAAGACAGTTGGGTACAGGGGAAAGACACTGGGAAAAGACAGTTGGGTATAGGATAAAAGACACTGGGGAAAGACAGTTGGGTACAGGGGAAAGACACTGGGAAAAGACAGTTGGGTACAGGGGAAAGACACTGGGGAAAGACAGTTGGGTACAGGGGAAAGACAGTTGGGTACAGGGGAAAGACAGTTGGGTACAGGGGAAAGACACTGGGGAAAGACAGTTGGGTATAGGATAAAAGACACTGGGGAAAGACAGTTGGGTATAGGAGAAAAGACACTGGGAAAAGACAGTTGGGTACAGGGGAAAGACACTGGGAAAAGACAGTTGGGTACAGGGGAAAGACACTGGGAAAAGACAGTTGGGTATAGGATAAAAGACACTGGGGAAAGACAGTTGGGTATAGGAGAAAAGACACTGGGGAAAGACAGTTGGGTATTGGAGAAAAGACACTGGGGAAAGACAGTTGGGTATAGGAGAAAAGACACTGGGGAAAGACTTCTCTAAAGTGAAACAGCAGGTTATATCTGGATACAAAACAAGTTTAAAGGAAACTGACATGAAGATGTATGTATACTGTAATTTAATATAAACAGTTTGATACAATGGCTTTGGGCTACAATTAGCCGGCTTTGCATTTAAGTGTCCCTCAGTGAACAGGTAAGAACCTTAACAATGATGAAACTATAATGAATAGACATTCGGTGTAACCCAAATGAGGATGGATTCCCTTCTAAATCTGGATTCTATCAAGGTTTCTTCCTCATACCATCCTAGGGAGGTTTTCCTTGGCAATGTCGCCACTGGCTCGCTCATCAGGAATAAACTTACAGGGACTAATGCATGTTCGGAACATCATGAGTGCAAATCCCAGCAACACCAAGTAAACCAATGCTGGGCCCCAACCCAAAGGCCCTTAACCCTCAACTGTTCAGTCGTATAAAAGATTTCTAAGTTAATTATAAGTCGGTCTGGATAGGGGGTGTCTGTCAAATTCTCTTAAATGTAAATTAATGTGTATTCGTGCCATTTATCTGAAAACTTTCAAATCATCGGGCTTCGATAACTAGAATCTGCAAATCCCAAAATTATTGTCCGCATTCGAAAAAACACAGCGAGACATGCTACGTCGAAAATAATCATCGTAAATACACCCTCTCAATCTGTATTAACTCGCCTGACTAGCGAATTTCATTATACATCATTACATTCTTTGGCATGTTTTTAGATGAACTAGATAACTCATGATTCCCAACACACCCTAAATTTTACCATCCTTTCAGTAGCCTCTTGTCCCATTCAGCCGACAGAAGTGCGTGATTTGGATCATTGCGAATCGAGATTTCTAAGATCATAGATCTTTACCTGTTTGAGGAGATTACAGGAAAGTGTGAAGATGTCAAACAAGGAAGAATCTCTGAACGAGGACGCGATCTTCCTGTGTTTCGTAAGTGGATGCGTCGTATCGGCCTGAACGGAAGGAAAAGACAAACGGTGAGAACAGCAGCATTTGACACGTACAATATATGGACAAAGTATTTGGACACCTGATTTTCCCAGCCAGATGTGATTCTTTCCCAAATTGTCACCACAAACTTGGAGGTAAACTATTTTCTACAATGTCTCTGGATGCATGAAATTTTCCCTTTGAACCTGCTGAAATGCCCCTGTGCACAAACCCAGCTCCATGAAGATACGTGAGTTGGAGTGGAAGCTCTTGAGTGACCTGCTACAGTGCTTTGACCTCCTTTCACCTCACCTCACCTCCATTAGCACCTGATTTTACTTACACGCTTATCACTGAATGAATCTTTACAAATCTCCAAAAATCTAGTGGAACATCCAAGAGTGGAGCTTATTATAACAGCAAATAGGGAAATGGGATGTTCAAAAAGCACACCATTCTTACGGAAGGTGTCCACAAACGTTTGCCCATATAGGTGTATATAGAATTTATTTCACAATATTTTTTTTAATCCAGGAGCACAGCTGAGGTTGTAAGTTTGCAAAGCTGCTATATTAAAGGCAAAGCTCATTTCTATGGAAGTAAACATACAGCATTATTTAATATAGTCTGGTTAACCAATCACTTCCTGTTCATTTTACACCTCGTTATTGTGTCACACTGGTTTTCTTAATGTTTGCACACACATGCAGTGAAGAACAAGATGTTAGCAGACTGCTTCACCCCCACAGTCAAACATGGAGGTGGAAGCTCAATTGTTTGGAGTTGTTTTGGAGCAGGGAAGGTTGGAGCCTTATTCCAGGTTAAAGGAAAACTGAACCAACATGGCCACCGTTCCATCTTTCACCACCATGAAATTCCATCTGGACTGCGGCTCGTTGGAACCGACTTCGCCGTACAATAAGACGATGAGCCGAAATGTACGTCTGAGCTCTGTAAGTGCTATTTAGAGAGCAAAAAGTCTGCTGGAGTGATATCCTATCATGGAATGGCCTGCCCAGTTACTGCACCTAAATCCTATTGATCTGCACTGGGATGAACTAGTGATGATCTGCACTGGGATGAACTGGATCACAAGGTCAGAAAGACTAGTGAAGACGTTTTACAAGAGGCATGGCAAAGTACTTCAGCTGAACGTTTCGAGTCATGAAAGCTTTTTATTTTTTTATTAATTAAGCCTTAAATCATCTTCCCGCACACTTTATACAAAATTCGCTATATTCTTGCAAGTGTGTGTTTAATTTTTTAAAAATACAGAATCACATTTATAGTGAGTACATGTACTGTACAGTATACGGTTCTGTAGTAGCCTATGCGTAGTTTCTCTGCTTGTTTATTGGTTGAAGTGTACTATGATGTAAAAGAAAGAGGCGGAGTTAAAGAGACACCTCACTGCATACTTTACTTTCTGTACTGTATTAATTTTACTTTATTTTATAATCAATAATTATATTTTTATTAATACATTTTAGTATTTCAACATCAAACATTCCCTATACCCTAAAATAAATCAGCTGAACTAATTAGTAACGTGGCAAACGCAATTCCAAGATAAAATCTGGGGTTGCCAGATTCAAACCGCGGAAAAGCGAGGGATTACTGTTTTTATTATATGGAGAATCTGTGGCACTGATACACATTTACTGAACTGTTCAGGGCTGCACTGTCACTGTTTATTGTATGTAAATGCGAGGTGTGCATCATTACGGCCTTTATTTCTTCATAATCATCAGAAAAGGAATGTGACTCTTGGCAGCAAAGCGAAGCGATTATGGAGGCGCTCAGGCAAAAAATAAAAATAAATAACAGATTGAAATGAAACACTTACGTCGTGGAAGACGGCGGAGGAACTTACTTGGTTAATCTCATTGGTTAACTGGGAAAGAATCGTGACTCCGATAATGCAGTGCTCAACGCTGTCCTACGACCGCAAGGCAAAAACATTTATTATATACACAAAACCTGTGTGTTCATGAAAACATCAGTGTCCCCATTCGGGACAGAAATCATACACTGGATGTTCTGATCGCTACTTTGTTTCTTTATACCTGCAGGAATCTCGTGACGTCAACGATGACATTCCTGAAGACGTAATCCTCCTTCTGACAGTCGAACCAGCCGAGTTTAGTGATCCGGGCGTAGAGCTGAATCAGAGCCTGAGTGACGAACGCGGCGAGCTTCGGCCGCGTCGCCAGGTAGTTCAGCACGTAATTACCTGACGAGAAAGCACAAGGAACCTCGTTCAGATACAGATTTGTATTGCGAACGTTTGAACATATTTGCATCAGTAAAAAAAAATAAAAAAAATTTATATATAATTATTAGTTGGTGCGGTATACTTGTATTATTTAGAAAGCGATAAAAAAATTTACGACCAATATTTTATATGTAGATCGATTTCTCCTCGCTAAACCGTTTCACAGTGTCGTTCCCTCAGGTTGAGATGGGTTGGACATGTGCAGAGGGGGGACATGGGGTATATCAGTAGGAGAATGCTGAGAATGGAGCCATCAGGAAGAAGGAAAAGAGGAAGGTCAAGGAGAAGGTTTATTGATGTGGTGAGGGAAGACATGCAGGTAGTTGGGGGTAAAATATATAGAGGACAGGGGGGTATGGAGACGGATGATCTGCTGTGGCGCCCCCTAATGGAAGAAGCCAAAAAAATGAGGAGAAGAATCTATTGTATCTTTGAGTGAGTAACTAATATATAGGTTTAGTTTCAATCTGCATGTTCTGAGAATGAGATCAAGGGATCGAGAGAGAGAATGAAAGGAAATATCAAGACAA
Organism: Silurus meridionalis; assembly: GCF_014805685.1. Lineage (NCBI taxonomy): Eukaryota > Metazoa > Chordata > Actinopteri > Siluriformes > Siluridae > Silurus > Silurus meridionalis. Next base: position 4,336,894 of record NC_060894.1, on the reverse strand, counting down.
TCGAGGACATGGACAGAGAGACTTCGAAATGCAGACAGACAGAAATGAAAGAGAGAGAGCGTGAGAGAACATGAGAGATGGAGAGAATAAATACAGGCGAGACACAAAGATAGAGAGAGTGAAACAGAGTCAGAGACAAAGAGACAGATAAAGCACTGTCAGGTCAGAGACAGACAGAGACAAAGAGGAGGGAGAGAGGCAATGAAAGAGATGCTGTTGAATGTGTGTGTGTGTGTGTATGTGTGTGTGTGTGTGTGATCTGTCTTACGGATGTCGATGCGCTGTTCCAGTGGCAGAGGGTTGCTTGTGCGGGACACCAGCTTGGAGAGGCACGTGGCTGCGAGCAGCTGAGAGTAAGACGACTACAGACGACCAAACACACACAGACAGACATAAAGAGGACTGTTAAGCAAACAGCATCAGAGGAACCGACACCACAGATCAAAAGCAAAACCTCTCACACTATTATAATAACATGTAACTATAAAGGAAAAGACACACACTACATGGACAAAAACTTAGGACACTTTTATAAACATCCTATTCCACATTCGGTCCTGATTTGCTGTTATAATAGCCTTGACTCTTCTGGGAAGATGTTCCACTAGATTTCAGTGTGCTTGTGGAGGTTTGTGAAGATTCGTTCAGCCACAACGCAAGTCAGGTTCTGATGTGGCGGCCTGAGGTGCAGTCAGTGTAAAAAATTCATCCCAAAGGTGTTCAATAGGACGGGAACTCTATAGCAGGCCGCTCGAGATCTTCCACTCCATATACATCTTCATACACAAGAGCAGTGTCATGCTGGAGGAGGATTTGGGTCTTCTGTTTCTTCTAGATTATCCAATACAATTGTTGCCTCCAGGTTTGTGGTAGCAGTCAAGTAAATATTCATCACATGTACATTACAGCACGGTGAAATTCCAGCTCGTTAGGAAGTGCAAGGTTGGCAATGATACACCGCTCCTGGAGCAGACAGGGTTTAGGGGCCTTGCTCAAGGGCCCGAAAGTGGCAACTTGGACCCTGATCTTCTGATCAGCAACCCAGAGCCTTAACTGTTGAGCTACTGCTTCCCACTTTGGCGAAGAACCGCATACGGCTGGAAAAGTCGGGTGTCCCGATACTTTTGCCTGTATAGCGTGTGTATATAAATACCTTTTCATTTTATTGCTCCACAAAACAGAATCAATGACTCATTGACAGTGTTCATATTTTACTCACGTTTTAATCTAAAAATAGATCGGAGTGGGTGAGGAAAATAACACAATCGCACCCGTGCGAAGTTTTCTTCTGCGCCCCCCCAACACACACACACACACACACACACACACACACACACACACACACACACACACACACACACACACCCCTAGCAAAAGATAGAGATCCAGCTCTCATCGCGACAACAACTTCAACTCTTAAACGAGCAGAAGTAACAGATCCAAACAAAAACAGAAACAAACATAGTAAAAGCAAAGTGGAGATTTGCCACGATCACTGGGCTCAAGAACGCATTTCTCGTTTGAGACGGAGCCGATCCGAGGCGTGCGTAGCGAGAGATGAATGAGGTCCTCGTTAATAAATATCCTGTAATTGGTAAATCAGACAGGAGTGTGTGTGTGTGTGTGTGTGTGTGTGAGAGAGAGAGAGAAAGAGATGGTAAACACTCACGCTGCCCCTCTCCAGCAGCAGCTGGCATTTACTCAGACACTCGGGACTGTTGGTGAACTCGACGAGCGCTTTCTCGGCCTGCAGTCGCGTGCTCGTGTCCGTCGTCTCGTACAGCTGCTTACACAGGATCTCTAGCTGGGCTAGGCTCTGAAACACACACAAACCGTAAGCCTCCTAAGAAACACGCTATTCAAAATCATCACGTCATACACACTTAAAAAGCGCGCGCTCGATCGGCGTCGGGAAACTACGCCTGGAAGTCTAGAATCTAATTGGTCAGAAGAGTTTCAACTGAAACCGTAACGCTGATTTGTAGTGATGGAGCACTCACTGTGATACGTTAGCGTTACCGTAGCAACCGCTCGTCCACAGACGTGACGAGGACGAACGTGTTGATTATGAAGATCTGTTTAATTTATTGAATTCATATGGAAGGAGTCTCAGTATAACAGTCGATACACAGTGCAGTCAAAATGAACAGACAAGCAGTAAACGTGTGTGTGTGTGTGTGTGTGTTGCCCACATCTGCACTTGATATTGTTCCAAACACCGTCTATGGACTTGCGTTAGCCTCCAAGCACAAAGACAAAACTAGGAAACACACTTTAGAATCCAAACTATGGCTGAAACTATTCCTCGAGTAACTCAAGTAACTCGAATACAAATGATTTGCCTCGATGCTTCGTTTAATCACTTTGTCTACACTCTGAGCACTGCGTTTCCCCACGGACCATTATTACTGATGCACCACCCGCTCTGGGGTCTCAAGTGGAAAGTGGCGTACGCAGGTTTCCAGCCCTGTCTGTGTTGCCAATTCCCCCTTCTCGTCTTTTATTTATAAACACTACATTGCCAAAAGTATTGGGTCACCTGGACATAAGTACGGTATGTGATTTTTGAGCATTACATTCCACATTTAGTCCCAATTTGCTCTTCTAATTCCCTCCACTCTTCTGGGAAGATGTTTCACTAGATTTTGGAGTTTGCTTATCAATATTTGTGTTCATCACCCACGAGGGTGTTATGAAAGGCAGGTACTGATGTAGGTGAGGAGACCTGGGGTGCAGTCAGCGTTCACATTAATCCCAAAGGTGTTCAGTAGGGATGAGATCAGAGCTCTATAGCAGACCACTTAAGATCTTTCTCTCCAAAGCATGTAAACCAGATCTCACTTTGTGCACAGGTTTGGGTTTACAAGTTCAAGTGAATGCAAACTTTTATTACAGCGCATCTAAAGACGTCAGGTACAATTGAGTGCCTCCAGATTTGTGAAACAGTTTGGAAAAACCCACATACAGCAGCAAAAATCAGGTGACCCAAATATTTTATATATACAGGTAGTCGTCGACTTACGACCACAATTGGACCGTTAAATTGGTCGTAACATGATTTGGTCGTAAGTAGAGTAGGTTATATGTAGAGTACTGTAAAATGATGCCGGAAGCTGGTACGCACTAGCCGTGGCGTACGACACTGGTAACATGATTTGGTCATAAGTAGAGTAGGCTATATGTACAGTACTGTGAAATTATGCCGGAAGCTGGTAAAAAAATAACGTATGCTGCGGCTAGCGATTGTGGTCGTAAAGTCGTAAATAGAATACCTACTTGGTTAAATAATATATAAAATAAAATAAATTGAATTAATGCAATACATTTTCGATTATATTGATTAAATTGAGTAACCAATTAAACTGATTAATTTAAATCCAATAAATGGAAAATTTGTATTAAATAGTTTAAATTTTTTAGACCCAATTTGGGTAATACAGCTGTGTATATAAGTTTGTGTTTTTAACATTTAAATGTACTAAAGATAGGATTTCCTTAAATGTTCTACTTATTTCAGCATACTTTAACAAATGTCTTCATTCCTTCATTCATTCACTGCCTCGATATGCGGAATTTTCAGAATTTTCTTCTTTTAAGAGAAAATCTTGAAGCTGGACATAAAACGCTAAAGAATAATCGCTAACAGCAGCCCGATTCGAAAACCCACATCGGACTGTGATAAAGCTGCACAAAGCCAAAGTTTTATCATGTGTAAGACCTTTCTTATACTGTGTTCACACAATTTTACCCTTGCGAGTGGTCGTACCAGCAGGAGGTCCTAATACTGGTAACATTTTCAGTGGGTGGTGCAAGTGGTATTCCCTTTTTACAATAAATCAGGAGAAGGATGGTGTGTGCACTACCATATTCACTCCAACAGAGTCTACATTTTTGGTGAAATTTTCTCATCCTAGTCACGTTGCTGGACTCCACATTTAGCTACCTACACACACTGTCTCCAAAAACTGCTGACTTTTGTGAAAACCAATACTTTGCCGCTACCAGTTGCTGTAATATGTGAACGTACTTTATGTTCAACCAGCAATGTAGTCCGTCAAAGGTCAACGATTTCCAAGAAAACAAATGATGAAGGTTTATTGGTGCATTTATGCAGGATTCGGCTACTGTAATGTTTGTATAAGCACAAGCATGAACACTGCCGAAGTCAAAAAATCATGTCATCATTTATTAATGTTTACCAGAATCTAAAATAAAATTAAATCCAAATCTTTTTTTTTTATAAAAAGGTCAAAATTACTAGTGCAAATATTAGAACTAATCAAAAAATGTCAATTAAAATGACCAATAAATGTTGTCTGTCACTGGCTAAAAAAAATATGAAAAATGAAACAGTTTAAAAAAGGTGAACGATGTGCTAAAAGGCCAAAATCTTCACTTTGGTTCATCTCGACCCAGTAGAACCCGTTCCTCTTCATCTGCGCTGGTATTTGACTGTAAAAACACTAACATTTTAATTTGATTGAATTCTGCCTCTCTGGACATTGTAAAAGATGACTCTGCATTTTTAAGTTGCAATAAGCCTACTGGGCATTTCTTTGAACAAGTTTGTGGTTGGAATCAATTGATTCAATCAAACTGGTGCGAGAAATAAATAAATAAAAACACGCTCACCAAGCACAAATCTAAATACTGAACAGGTCATGCTTTTAGAAAGTTTTCTCCTCTCTGGTTTCAGGATCGAAAATAAAGAAATATTCTGTACTATACTACTGAATTATATTTTGTCAACGTCATGCTCTTTAATACTCAAAAATGCTTCTTTAATAACCTCTAAACTTCTGAAATAAGAATCAGGTTTAAGTATGTTGACACACACAAGGAAAATCCAGCTGTTGGTGACTCTCAAAAGTACAGACATAAATAACACTATAGATTTAGCTTAAACTAAACAAAACAGAACAGACAATACAGTTAAACCCCTGATAATTCGCGGTTCGGAAAATTCCCGGGTTCTTATTTGGAACCTAAGGGCAAGTTGCGGATTATCGTAAAAAATTCACAGAGCTCCACAGCGGGACCGAATGTTCAGGAACAATAGGAATAACATTTTAAACGATGGATTTGGTTAAATACTGTACACTATTACGCTTATAAAGTGAAATAACATCTAGATGAATTCACTGAGGTACCATAGGGGCTGCGGGGGTACGTCCCGGATTTTCAGAACTCGCGGAGGTCTTAGAACGTAACCCTGTGGATTTCGGGGGATCACTGTATAGAAAAACGAGTATTAAATAGGACACAATATACAAAGTGTATGACAGATCAGTAATGTACATAAACTGTGAGAGCGCATGGTAGTGGAAATAACAGTATTGTGCGTAAGAGTGTGTGAAACATATGGGGATAATGTGATGACTGACTGTTCTGATAAAGCAGCACTTAAAGATACGAAGCAGAGAAAAATATTTAAGGTCAGTTGGATTAATTGTTGTTTAATTGATTCATCAGCTGTTAATATACTAACGGATTATTTGATTGGATGATTCGGCAGTAACCTCAGCGCTTGTTTCCTTTCTTCCATTATACACTCGTGCATACAGGAATGTGCAACGTAGCCGTTTTCTTTAGCAGTTTAATCGTGGATCGGGAAAGATTAATGGTCAAGCAGACGCCATTCTCGGTTTGAACGATGCTTCTTTCTTCTCCTCCTCGTCTCGTTCGCACCCATGACCGCAAAGCTCCGCCCTCAGGATCAACAATAGAATGTCTGTCTATAAACCAACCCAAGACACGAACATCCAAAAACTGAATAGCATTCTGGAGTAAAAAACTGCTTTTCAAACAAACTATATGGACAAAAAGTATTGGGACACCTGACTTTTCCAGGCAGCTGGGGTTTTCACAAACTGTTACAACAAAAGTCAGACACACAATTGTATACAATGTCTTTGGACCCTGTAGTATGAAAATCTCCCCTCACTTCAACAAGGAGACCCAAACCTGTTCCAGCATGGCAAGGCCATCTCTATGGAGATATGCTTTACATGAGTTGGAGTGAAGATCTCTGACCTCAAACCTATTATACACCTTTGAGGTGAATGTGAACCCTGACTGCACCCCAGGGCTTCTCAACTCAGCATCAGTATCTGACTTTACTAACACCATTATGGCTGAATGAGCACAAATCTCCACAAGCGCACTGCAAAATTCAGTGGAACATCTTCCAAAAACCGTAAATGGTTCCAATAGCAAATAGGAACTAAATGTGGAATGGGATGTTCTAAAAGCACACTAATCCCATGCTCGGGTCTCCGCATACTTTTGTCCATATAGTGTCAGTTTCTAAGCCATTAAATAGCCCAGCAATCCTGGGTTCTCATTTGGAACCTAAGGGCAGGTTGCGGATTATCGTAAAAAACTCACGGAGCTCCACAGCGGGCCCGAATGTTCAGGAACGTTAGGAATAACATTTTAAACGAAGTATTTGGTTAAATACTGTACACTATTACGATTATAATGTGACAATGTCTAGATGAATTCACTGAGGTCCCATAGGGGCTGCGGGGGTACGTCCAAGATTTTCAGAACTCGTGGAGGTCTTAGAACGTAACCCTGTGGATTCCGGGGGACCACTGTATAGAAAAACGAGTATTAAATAGGACACAATATACGGAGTGTATGACAGATCAGTAATGTACATAAACTGTGAGAGTGCATGGTAGTGGAAATAACAGTATTGTGCCTAAGAGGTTACTTTAGAACAGCAGTAAGTGTGTGAAACATATGGGGATGATGTGATGACTGACTGTTCTGATAAAGAAGCACCAAACAACATTAAATATGTTGTTTGTTACCCATTCATTTTAAGTCAAGTTCTGCATATTTTCCCGAGTTACTTGTACAAGTAATTAACAAGGAGGGTAAAAATGCTGATTGCTGCTTCAATACTCTGTGACATTTTTAAACTGGGTAGTGACTCGTTAAACCCCCTTTCACACTCGCTTACATTAATAGTCCATTCACTAAAATAGCTGTAGCTTTTTTTTTTTTTTCCCCGATCCGCTTCATGCAGCCCCTTTCTGGGAACTTTCACACTTTTGGACAACCCCATAACTTCATATAGCATGAGTCTGATGCAAGGGTGTGAGCTCAAAATTTAAGGAGGAGAATATAGATGAGATGTGTAAAGAAAAAGATAAAAGAGGCGCACACAGCTGCATGTACCAGATAAGAGACGCGTGCGTGAAGTTCGCACACTTTCAGTCCTGCCTAAACAAAATCGACAAAAAAAGTAAAGACTTTAATGCATTCAGTAAAAATGTGTCAAAGCCATGCTGCACCTGCGTTTGGATTCGAAACTACTGCGTTTGCGCTGTGGGCAGTCATGGCGGTCGTGCTTCTAGACCGCAAAAAGTGCAGCGTGTAGTAAAAAAAAAAAAGGGTGCGGGCTGAAAAGCGAGAATAAAGTCTACAAATTTGACAGCACTCTTGAATTCTTTAATCTGATTGGCTCCTTGTCTAGAACAGCAACTCTGAATCACAGGTTTACATTAATGCACTCTTTCGAACACATTACAGTTCCTGGACCAAATGCTTGTTCAAATGGCCATTCACATAATCTACAGCTAATAATACAAATCATTTTATACATAATAATTTTAAATGAAAAATAAAATAAAAAATACAATACAAATAATCATAAATTTTTAAAACTCAAAATTCTACTGTAGAAACTGAGAAACATTTTCCACACAGGGCCATGTTGCCTTTTATTGTTTCATGACACTAAAGCTCAAGAATTCACAGGTCAAAGTTAGACAGTCTGAACAAAGCTAAAGGGATTGGAATGAAGTTGTTAAACGGACGCCTCACACTTCTGATGTCCTTTGTGCTGGAAGTTTTCGTCAAGGGTCAAAAACAGTACAATCAGACAGTAGATGCTTCTACCTTTGTGTGGGTCAATGATCTGAAACTCAATTACAACACCAAAGAAAAAAGAACCAACACAGAAGACAGAGCACATTTAAGGTTGAATTAAATAAAAAAAAAAAGACGACTTCCTCGCAATAACTTCTTTCACAAAATCTACACTTTATACATCATACTGTAAACTATACAAAAATTAAAAAAAGGCATCAAATGCGACTGGCAATAAATCTGTTGCATTACATGATTGTTGTCCGAGTACGGAAACGTTGAAAGGTGTAATAGATCCATCCGACCTGGACATGAAGAAGTATGTGGTGTTGAGATGCTCAGGTGTGTGTAGTGGACATAAATGAGTGTGTAGCAAGGATTACAACACGAGTCTCTCTCTCTCACACACATACGACGTAACAGAAAACACAGGTGTAGCATTAGTTTACTGGGCATAACATGACTAATTATTCTGCCTCTTAGAAGATACGGTGGCATCAATCTTTTGAGGGAATCACATCTCAATCACCATCAGATCGTCTATACATTTTTAGTCAGAGTTTTATGAACGGTTGCCAGATGTGTAAATGAGAAAAAAACGACCCAATGGCAATTCACCCGTTTGTCAGACGTCAATCAGCAAATCAAGTAATCAATTTTGCTCTGATAAAGCAACCACCTATGCCTGAACAAATTAATTCCCTCACAACCCCGTGGCTTTCAAACTGCTCCTCCTGCTGCATCACATGGATGTGATGTAACACGCTACACTACACTAAAGCAACGTGTTTAAGTGAAAAATCTTGAAACTTTTACCACACAAATCTTATGGTCAGGTGTCTAAAAACCTTAATACAGTCGTCTTATCAAGGTATCATGTGCAAATGAATTAAAGCAGCTTCTATTGAACGTGTGTGATGCTTTCAGCAAACAACCAAACTACACTAATGAAATACAAAAGTCCCAGGTGACCATTGGTCAGTTATAATATAATGCCTTCTATCGTCTCATGACACTGAGGCTCAAGAATTCACAGGTCAAAGTTCATCTGTATAGTCAGCGCCAAGTGCAAAGCAAGCTCTCTTTCTTTGTGAAGTCAAACATGCTCCTGAGGTACCAGTCATTGCTCTGTTTCTTTTTTCCCGACCTGCATGTTTCACCCTGATGCCCTACCTCTGGATGGAGTACTCGCTGCAGCTAAGGATGGTTCCTCATGAACAATCTAAAGATTACACTGAAGGTTACACTTAAGGACCAAGAGGATGGATTTGGACTGTAATTCATACAAACAGTATAAAAAAAATGCTTTAAAACAGCAATTGCCGTGAATAGCGCTGCACTGAAGTGTCCATCAGTGAACAGACAACCTCAACAATGCTAAAACAGTAATGGACATTCGGTGTCATGCAGATGAGGATGAGTTCTCCTCCGAGATAGTATAAAGAGGAAACCTTGAGAGGATCCAGACTCGGAAGGGAAAACCCCCTCAACACTGATGGAACTAGAATAAATGGACATTTGATGTTACCCAGATCAGGATGAGTTCTCTTCACAGATAGTGTAAGAAAGAAGACCTGAGTGGATCTACACTGAGAAGAGAACCCACCCTCAACAATAGTAAAACTAAAATCAATGGACATTCAATGTCACCCAGATGAACAGAGGTTCTCCAAGTCCAGTTCCTCTCAATGTTTCCTCCACATATCATCTCAGCAAGCTTTCCTTGCCACAGTCAGGGATAGACTTATAAATATAGGGAAATAACAGACATTTATAATGTTTATTCATGATTTATTTCATTTTGTGAAGCTGCTTTGAGACAATGGTCACTGTTAAAAGTGTTTAGCTTCATTGACAAATTTTTCCCCATTATAATTCTTGTTAGTGTTTTTGGGGGCCATAATCACAACATTTTAACTAATATCAGCTAATCATTTTATTCATTTAAATAAATACGGAGAAACTGAACAGCACTGAGGAACAGGAGGAGAAGAGCTGAACTATTAAATATTATAAAAAAAATAATATTGCAGCACGGGTTTGGCAAAGGATTTACATAAATGTGTTATAACACAATAAATTATGTGTAATAATCAAAAATAAAATAATAATTTGGAGCAGTCTCTTAATCACCCACTTGTTAATACTGGCTGAAGTAATGCTAATCATGCTAATATACTTTTAACAATACACTCCATGGCAGCTAGCCAAGTCAGCTAAGAAACAAACAGATTGTAAATAGAAATATCACAAAAATTAAAGATGCACAATTGACCATGCACGTTTTTTTAGTTAAATGGTGATTATAATAATATCACTGTGTGTACAATATAAATAAATCCAGATTAGCTAGTGGCTAAGCGTTTAAAAAGCTAGCAAGCTAGCTAGCCGGTTTCGGTTTAGTTTTCAACTGAATATTGTTTCATGGAAATTCACAAATAGCCAAAAACGAATATAAATGCAAATTGTATAATTTGGTGCGTTAGAACAACAGAATTATTTCTACTTTTATTAATTCGCGGCATTAAAATGTGTGTTATAGGGTCGCGCGGGAGAATTTGAGCTACACGGCTAATGCTAAGTAAACCAGCAAGGGAGGCAAATAGCTCGATGCTAACCATACGGCTAGCATAGCATTAAGGTGAACCTTGCTAGCAATACACTAGCAGTGCATGGAAGATGTGTACACACACACACACACACACACACACACACACACACACACACACCAGAGCAGCTGATATTAACGGCTTAAATATATATAATTTAACAATATTTATTATTTGATTTTTTTCCACAAAAAAATAATAATTAGACTTTAATGCAAATGCAGGGCGTTTCCTTAAATCCATTATACTAAATACCAACGCTACTAGTGTCATTAAAAAGACATGCACTTGAGATAATGTACTATTAAATATATATTTTATTGATTTTAAAATGTTAATCTGGGATAATCTATGCAATATGCCCCATGTTTAGAACATTGCACTATTGCACTGTATTGCATATGGCCGTGTTTACAGTGTGTCACATAGCACTGGTCCCATTGCAATCAACACATTCGTTCCAAGCCAAGAAGTGCATTTTATGTCGTAAAATAAATAAGAGAAATTAAATAAAAAAACAAAAATGATACCACCCCATACATGCAAAAGCTTTAATTCCACGAGTGCAGAAAGGGGGCGAATAATTGTGCTGCATCTGAAGTATTTGGATGAAACTTGATGTGCTTTTGATTGCATGCAGGATACACGCTCTCAAGACTCGTTATTGCACGTCTATTGCGAAAAATAAATAAATAAATAATCATAAGTAAATAAAGGACGCATGGCGTTTTCTGAGCGTCCAGGACGTGTCACCATGACAGGCCACAAGTCAACAACACACCGCTCAGCGCATCCAATATAAAGCACGCCGCCGTGTCCGCCCCGCCGTCGCTCCGCGTACCCTTCCCCTACATCGCGCATTTACAAACAAATCCGACGCGGTCGGGAGAAACAAAAAAAGCCGCAGAGGAAACCCGCCCTCCGCTCTTTCCCCCTGGTCACTCCAAGCGAAACTCCCAAATCCACGCGATCACAATAACAACATATTAAAGCTCGGCTTACCTGCACATGATCCGCCATTTTGCTCCATTCATGCTCCTCTCACTCCCCCTGCGTGCATATGGCTACGTAACAACACGACGCGCCGCGTACGCTACCGGCGTATGGAGTATGGAGAATCCGGAGGCCGGGACCTAGCGTAGTGCGTCATTAAGCCCAAACCCATGAGATCCGGTCCGATCCGTCACACGCGTCGCCATCTTGGAAAGGGCAATAAGGGCTTTAAAACTGCCCAGGGTCGTGGGGAATCATCGGTGGTGGATGAAGTACACAAACCATGGACTCGAATTAAAGTAGAGATACTCTGTAAAACACTCCAGTAAAAGTGGCCCTATAAACTTTCACTTGAGTAAAAGTATTTGCCTTCAAATCTTCTGATGTATCCAACATACTATGGTTTATTATGGCTATTAGTGGCGGGTGGCCTTGCTAGCAAAGCTGTCTCTCCTGGCTTAAACACTATCAGAAGCACTTACCTACATTTACAACATAAAATATAATATTTGTTTCATTAAATCGTATTAATTTATTCCCAATAGTCTATTCTCTTTGTTATGTAGTGTGTCTCTTGGCTGGACTGCTTCCAGTACGTGTATGTGGATGTTAGATTTTTTTGTCCAATCAGATTTCAGCCTCTATGTGTTGCCATGTCAATCTAATCTGGCCAGGGCCTTCAAAGTCTGTACTGCTGGCTCTTTTACCCTAGTCTCTATTAGCAATGGGTCTGTTTCTTTAACCAATCAGATTTCATATTCTCCTCACAGGGTTAGCTAGCTAGCCCAGAATGGCGTCAGCATTTTTCCGTCCTCTGATTGGTTGGTCGGAGGAAAACTGTTACAGCCAAGTGCGACTGGCAAAACACCTGTGTAGCTCTGCACACATTAATACATCTGTTAGACTTTTTTACGCTTACGGAGAAAGAGAAATTGATTTGGTCTCGGACATACTATTTTTAAGAAAAGCTAGACATTACGAGGAGGTCGGCCATTACAGCCTCTGAGAAGCGGTGCAAATTAATAGTATGCATCTCTGGTGTGTAGGTTGTATTTTATTACATTTTTCATGTTTTTGTCATGTTATTAGACAAACATTGATTCTGACCTGCTCCATATGATGTAGGTGCACAGTTGTGGTTGTAGTGTAGAGGTTTGGAGTTTGCCTTAGTAAAATGGTTTTTCACCCTCCATATGTGAAATAAATCCACTCATGAATAAAAAGCAACGACTGATTTAGCAAAATGCATTTGAGTGGAAAGTATGATAACTGACGTTAAAATGTAGTGAAATATAAGTAATACTCAGTAAAATACACGAAAAAGCTACTCAAGTACAGTAATCAAATACATTTACTTTATTACTGTCCACCACTGGGAATAATTAAAAAAATTCAATTCAGTTCAATTTATTCATTACTGTTTCATCATTGTAGAGGTGTACTTATCTGTGATAAGTGCGTAAATGCAGAACTGTTCATGTGAACTGCGGTCCTGAGCCATTATAATAGTCTGTTGATATTAATTACAGTCCAAATCCATGCTCAGTATCAGAATTGCTCAGTAACTTCATTGATCTTTAGGATATTGATGTGGAACCATCCTTAGCTGTACAGAGTTGACTTAAATGAAAGAGAACTCCATCCACAGGTAGGGTGCCGGGATGAATTGAGCAGATCCAAAGAGAAGAAAGAGACAGTAACACTGGTCGCTGCTACCTCAGGAGCATGTTTAACTTGACAGTGTGGGAAAGAGAGACAGAGAATAAAGGCGTGATAGGGAGAGAGAAATAAGGTTTGTTTCATAAATGTTTAAGGGCACTATTTAGTGTGATGAGGGTGTAAGTAGGGACTCCAGCAAGACTAGCTATGGCATCATCCAAACATCCCAGTTCACCAAAACACTCTATATTCATGATCCTTCCAGAACTCTCTCCTTTACCTAAGAAACCCTTCTGACGGCTTGACTAAACAAATGTGTTTCAGCCTAGACTTGAACACTAAACTGTGGGGCTCTACCCCATTCTGTAGTCTTTATTATTCAAGGTACCAACAAATAGCCTGCACCTTTTGATCGAAGTAGGCATTGGGGTCATAATGGAAAAAAGGTTTGCACAGTTAGTGTTGCATGAGACCATTCAATGCTTTATATGTAAGCATTTTCTAATCAATGCGAGATTTAATTTAGAGTGAGTGTAGACATAACAAGACACGGGTGATGTGGTCGTATTTTCTGGTTCTGGTAAGGACTTTTCTTGCTGCATTCTGGACGAACTGAAGCTTGTTTATGCACTTACAAAAACATCTTGACAATAAAGTATCACAGTTGTCTAATCTAGACTTGCAATTGTTTGTGTGGTTGGAATGGGAACAGTGAGTTTTTTGAGGTGGAATCTGAAGGTGTGAAGTTGTGAAGGTGGAGGAGTCACTCGGTATAGCCAGCCCTGATTTTCTGTTTCAAGGAAAATCTTGTAAATCTGATAAATAACACTACTTGCATCAGCATTCAGTGGTCAGAGCACAGGGTTAGCCATACACACATACATACATACATACATACATACATAAATACATACATACATACATATACATATGAGTTCTGTTAGGGTCAGAGCACCAGGTCAGTCATACGTACATAAATACATTCATACATAAATACATACATACATACATACATACATACATACATACATACATAAAATGTGAATACACAACTTTTTATAGATATTATTTGTAAAAGAATATGCAATATAAGAATCTCTCCATACAGTAATGGTTCTGGTCTGAGGCCAGAAGACACTTTGAATGGGACAACAGATCAGAGCACCTATTTCACTTTCCCACATACAACCATCCCTAGGGGTATTTTAGAGCTATCAAATCACCTGCTGTCATGTTTAGCTTTGGGAGAAACCAGAGAATCCAGAGAATCCAGAAGGAGCCACTCACTGAGAGGAAATAAAGAGATGGAGGCTGGATCGGAAAAGAATAGACATACTAACTGCTTCAGCACCTGGTGGTGATGGTGTTATCCAACAAATCCTGGTGAAATTTGAAGTTTAATGGTTTGGGACGTTTATATTAATTGAGTGTTCTCTCTGACCAAAACGTATGCAAATTGAACCATCTGTTTGAGGAAAAATGTTGTGTGCAATAATTAATTAGTAAGGGTGCATGTCTACTTTTTTATTTCTCTCCCTACACACCTGGTGTTCACTATAAACTCTAATATATATGTGAATTCTAGTTTCCACCATAATAATTAGGTCTTATTAGAGCTAAATATAATAATTAAATAATAGTTTTCTTTCTTCCTTCCTTCCTTCCTAAATTTCTATATTTCAGTCCTAATTTTCCTTCCTTTCTTCCTTCCTATATTTCCTTCCTATACTTCCTTCCTCTACTTCCTTCTTTCATCTCATTCCTTCCTTTCCCTAGACATTATTAATTCAGTTGAAGCATTACAGTTTATACACCAGATTTCTTTCACAGCTCTGTAATGCCTCCATCAGACACGGGAGAGCAGTGTTTCTCCACAGCTGGACGATGACTTCCAAGGTGTATGATTTATTTAATCACCCTCACATAGCTCTGTTTCCTCCGAGATTAATCCTCAGAGCTCTTGCACCAATTTGCATGCAATTTTCACCGAGCCAGTTCCCTTAAGCATCAGCAATGTAACAGCACTGTTTCCAGTTAGAGTCTCCAAACTGTTTTATTTAGTTGTGTTTTATATATATATATATATATATATATATATATATATATATATATATATATATATATATATATATAAATAAATATAAATATAAATATAAATATATATATATATATATATATATATATATATATATATATATATATATATATTTTTTTTTTTTCCCCTGTGATTCTCTCGCATACATTTCAATAACCTTTTACCATTTATTGGTGACTTTTCCCTTAAAATATCTATAATGAAAACCTAACCTCTGTGTTTTTTTGTGATTAAACTAAATGAAAGGAAATGTACAATTTCTTTTTCTTAAACCATTTTTATTTCTTGTTGCCTCAATAAACAGAATGTTCACTCTTACCTGTAAAGGGCATCGACATGACAATATTGTTTTATTGCAATATTTTGAACCCACGGTGATTAAAAGTTAATGATCCATCGATCAAATATTTTTTTTTAAACCGTCATTTTAAAGAAACTTTTCTGGTGCTTTTATTGCAAACACTTGACCAGGTTTTCATACATAATACCAAATACATAGCTCCTTTCTTTTCTTTGGTTCTACCTTTTTCCTTTCTCTCATCTGTCTGATACTTTCTTCATTCATTCCTTTCTTAGTTTAATGTATTTCTTTACTCTTAATCTCCCTCCTTCCTTCCTTCCTTCCTTCCTTCCTTCCTATTTCCTTCAAAAACCAACTGTAAAAAACTCTAGAGCTAATTTAAGGCATGCACTGTGCTCAGTGCTAAACTGGAGGCTAACTACTTCCTTTTTTATGTTAAATTTAAACCTGTCTTGCTTGGGTTACTGCATTTGGAAATTGTGTATTCATTTCAGTTCAGTTCCTTTAAACATGCTACAGGTCTGACTCTTTTACTTTAAAAAAAAAAAAAAAGCAGAAGATTCTCTGAAAATGCACAAGGCTGTGGTTTTATTTCTGTCTATAAACCATAGTGAAGGAAGCAGTGCACTAAAGATAGGCTCTATTATAACAAGTAAATTAGCTGCAGCTCGTGTAAACCACAGATCGGCTTTTGGACAAACAATCATCAGATCACATTAAACACAGACACTTTAGCTATTTCACAGCTGCTTCTCAAAACTATAATATATATACTAAACTATGTATAATATAAACTATATAACAAAATTCCAGGTTTAAAGGTGAAGTTTAAATATACAAGTAGAGGGATGGGAATGGTGGTAAAGAGGTATTAACAGCATGGACCTGCTAAAGATATAGTGCACATGTGTCCAGGCTCAAATTTCCAAAGTGATAAATAACAGCCATAAATAATAAATATTGCAATATTGTCAAAAACTGGGTTTGATGGATGACATTAGATTTTGAATAAATAAAGCAGGTTTCTAATAAATAAAACCCCAGCCCAGGACCCTGCAAGAGTTCTTTGCTGTAAGGCCATCAGTTATAGTGCATACGGTCATTAATCCAGACTGTACACTTTAAATACAATTTCTAATTCATTATTGCAAACCTACTGTTTCATTTAACACGTATTCATACGTATTGCATTTTAAAGCGATTTGGTTCGGCAAATGTTTACAGTTTTGAAAGCTAATTAGTTTTTTAAAGTGGTTTGTTTCCCCTTCTGAATTTGGTATTGTGCCAGTTTCTTCCTGCTCTCTTGAAGTACGAAAGATAATTCAGTTCAATTCAATTCAGCCTAGTTTTTATAGCGCGTTTAACAACGGACATTGTCTCAAAGCAGCTTTACAGAGATAAAGAGTTTATGGAATACTTGTTGCTTGTTGTCTGATGCCAGGGCCGGCACTAGCTATAGATAGAGCAGGCAATTGCCTAGGACCTCATGCTTGGATGGGGACCTTCAACACCATAACAAACCTATATACAAGATCACCAATCAAGCCGGGCAGCATAAAACTGAGCTCTTTGTCCATTGGATATAAAATTGCTTTCACTCACGGAAGTGGAACCAGTAAATATCATCATTAAAATGTGGTCCCCACCCTCTGCATGCATGAAGAGACTGTGTGCAGTGATGAACAAAATCCAACTCCAACTACATACTGGCCTGGTGGCGCAGAAACGAATGCATCACTGTGTACTGCTAAACGAAAAGCTAAACAGCAACGTGAATCCTCTTGATGTAGCTATGTGCGCTGGATTTTAGCATGGATTTTTGATTATAATGTATAATTTATAGAAACAGGGCCTTGTGCCGATTCAAGCCAGAGACATTTGTAGATGAATCATTATTTGCATTTATTCTGAGTTCATATTCGACGCGAGCGCTCAGACACGTTAAGACTTTAAATTAATTTATGTATGACGCTTTAAATCCGAGTTGATACTGTAAAGTGAGAGTTTGGAAAAAAAACAGCAATCACAGCTAGGTGGCTATGGCCATGGAATAAGAAGAAGAGCTGGTCCAGATGACCTTTCATTTTTAATTTTGTAAATTTGAATTATTATTGCACATTTAAGTAAATCTATAAATGTACTGATAATGGGTTTTATATCAATAAAAAGGTTAGAATTTATTGTTGTTTCAAGTGCTTTTAATTTATTCTGAAAGGTGAAGGGAAGAAGGCATCCAAGAACCAGACTCAAAAGGAAAACCCATTCTCATCTGTGGGCCACCAAATATCCATTTATTAGACTTCCATCATTGTTGAGTTTTGCTGTTAAGTGATGGCTGCTTGAATGCAGAACTGTTCATGCAAACTGCAGCCCTGAGCCATAGTAGCAGTCTGCTGATATTAGGCACAGTCTAAATCCATCTTTATAATTCTTGAGAAGATCAAGAACACTCTAAGATCTATTTAAATTTGACAAAATAACATGTATATGATTGTATTAAAGGAATTTATTTTGTAGTTTCCAAATTACCTTCATAGAAATGTAGAGTTTCCAACAAAATCATGTAAAAATCCTGAGAATTTAACCTTATGGGTTAATGAGACAACAATTCTCATTTCAGTGAGGAGTCCTTTACAGCTTCTGCCATCTCAAGAGGTTTCACATGCCTTTTTTAGTCTCAGACTTTTAATCACATGTGAGCTTCCCCATAAATGCGTTGAACCATTTGATCAGACTTTCCAAACCTGGCTTTTCTAAACTTCTGATTTGACTCACTTTAATGATTTAGTATTCACCATGTTCAATTTCAATGCACTGGCTGTTCTATTCTATAACTCACAATGACTTTTGACAATTTTCTGATAGTTGAACCTAAAGGAGGTTATTTATACTTAAGAGGATGATGCAACAGCTCTTTAGTTATTTTGTCTGTCTGGCTTCCACTTCCACATCAATATAGTCTCCATTTCAAATCAATAACTCTAACAATTAATCAAAATAACTTACAAATGACCAAATGACACATACACTATAAGGACAAAAGTATTGAGCCCTGAGGCTCTTCTCTGTTCTGGCACCGAGGTGGTGGAATGAACTTCCCCTAGATGTCCGTACAGCAGAGTCCCTGACTATCTTCAAACGACGACTGAAAACCTACCTCTTCCTGAAATACCTAAATTAGCACTTTCCAAGTTTGTAGAATTCGAGTTATATTTATATTAAGTTTGTAATTTTGCGTACCAGTGTAGATTTATTCATTACTAGAGACTCAAAGCACTTTTGTACGTCGCTCTGGATAAGGGCGTCTGCTAAATGCCACAAATGTAAATGTAAATGTAAATGTATTGAAACACCTGATTTTTCCAGTCAGATGTGGTTCTTCACCAAACTGTTACCACAAAGTTCGAGATACGAAATTGTACAAGATGTCTATGGATGCGGTAGCATTAAATTGTCCCTTCACTTAAGCATGAAGACCCAAACATGTTCCAACATTTTAACAGCATCCACAATGCTTTACATTGGTTAGAGTGGAAGATCTTTAGTGGCGCTTGCTATAGAGCTCTGACTTCGACCTAACAACTTTGGGATGAATTAAAACACTGACTGCACCCCAGGTCTCCTCATTGCACCTACATCAGTACCTGATGCCCTTTTAGTTGAATGAGTACAAATCTCCACAAGAACTCTCCAACATCTGGTGAAACATTTTCCCTGAAGTTATTAAAACAGGAAATGGGAGTGCATTCAACACATGGACTTTGAGAACTTCATGGTTCACTTGCCAAAATCCACATCCCTTATATTAAAAAACAAGAATGCCTGTCAGTAGTTTTTGCTATGGCTGACAAAAGCATTGAGCTAATTGTTCCAGCCATATGGGTTCCTTTCTCAAATTATTAACACAAAGATGAAGGCACACAAATGTACAAGACGTCTTTGGATCTAGCAGAATTGAATTGTCCCTTCACATGAACTAAGAGACCCAAACATCTCTTTACATGACACTGCATGACATTGCAGTGACATTGGGTTGATTTGGAACCCTTTACCTTTACTAACACCCTTATGCCTGAATGGATCTTACACAAATCTCCACAAGCACACTCCATCCAAAATCTATTGAAACATCTTCCCAGAAGAGAGAAGATAATTATAAGAGCAAATAGGGACTATAATGCACATCCCAATCTTATGGTTGGCTGTCCACACACTTTTGTCCATATATTTCCGCTTCGTAGCTCCAAGAGCCACTTACGTCCATTCACAAAAAAACAGATCATACACAGCTGGGATGACTGTGGTGGTAGGAAAACTGTTTGGCAATGTTTTTTTCTATTCATTACCATGATTCATCTTACAGGCAGCAAAAAGATCTAAACATGATAAGACTGCAAAATAGGCCACAGGACATCTGCACAGACACCTGCACATAAAGATCCTCAGCGAGTTCAACACCAAGTTTTTAGTGTTTAAAAAACCACCAGTGACACAATAAGAAACAAAAGATGAAGCTCGGATCTGCTTTCTGATACACGGTGGATGTCTGAGCTTTAGTGTTATTCTGGTATGTAATTTAAAAAGTGCATATGCATTTTAAAATACACGTCCATACGATTTTGCTTTTAAACAGAATGAGCATACACTGCATGAAATCGGTTTAACACTCAATACATAGCATTATCACAATGTAGTGATGGAATCATTCAGCAAATGAGTTTAGCTGTTAGGACTTTTATAGCCTCTTGTAGCAGCACTATCATAATGATCGTTACGATAAATCGGAAAAAAAAAAAGACTTTGCACGAGGCATTTGCACACCAAACAAGTGTTTTACTGTTTCGCAAGCAATAAGAGCAACTGTTCACATTATGTGTGTTGCCACACACACACTTATTTTAGAGCCTCAACTCACAGGAAGTGAGTTTAACAAGGGGAATGCACACACAAAGTACTATATGTATTTAACCACACACACACACACACACACAGACACAGACACATACACACACACTCATGCACATTATAGCCACAAACTTCTGCAACCCAGTGCATCAGAAAAGAAAAGAGGAACAAAACAAGAGGAATGAATACCCAGAGGCGGCTTAAGACAAAAAGAGAGCACAAAGAAAGACAGACAAAGTGAAAGGGAGGAAAGCATACGCAGAAAAGGAGATACGTGATATACTGTAAAATCAAAGAACAGGAGATAGAAGGCAACAGGAAAACACAGAGTTGGTGAATGATGGAGGGAGAGGTCAGAAAGAAAGGGATGCTCTATCAACAGCAGCAGCGCTTCGGGAAGGTGAGACTTTAATCTGCTAATCAGGCTAACAATAGAATAAAAGCTATTTTAGTATAGAGTTTGTGTGTCTGTCTGTGTGTGTGTGTGTGTGTGTGTGTGTGTGTGTGGAGACTGTGGTGGACAAAGTACATCATGATGAAGTATTTCAGAGTCAAAGTACTAAGTGTCTGCTTAAAATTCTTGTTTTACAGTTGTACATGTGTAAAAGTGCAAAAAAGAACGAATGTACTTAGGAATCCTTAAAAGTAACAGTAAAAGTGGGAGGTTGTAGCTTAGTGGATAAGGCATTGAACTTGGCATCTGAAGGGTCATGAGTTTAAATCCCACTCACACCATTTTGCCACCTTTTAGGCCCCCTGAGCAAGACCCCTAGCCCCATAGGCGGTCAGTTGTTTGAATCAGACTAATGTAAGTCGTTAAAGAAAAAGATTTTGCACTGATATGTGACATGCGGATGTTAATTTCCTGTGTAATGAGTGTTTTTGATGAGTGTCAAGATGAGTTCACTACACTTGAGAAAGATAGGAATCAATAAAGATCAGACATTATTCATTAGCATGCACTTATTTTGGAATCCATTTCAGTTTCTACCTATTTCTTCTATTATTATTGTTAAACCTGATTATACTTGCTTCCTGTGACACACACACATTCTAAACTAAATGCTTTTGAAGATTCAGTTTGAAATTAATGATGCGTCTACGTGTGTGCATGCAGCCATAACAACAGCAGGACAAAACAAACAGTTGTGAAACTGCCTATGTTCAGTATATACTATTTTAAGGAGAAATTGATTAAATCAAATAAGTTTTTCTATTTTTATATATATTAGATATTATCATAAGAGTCATCTACTAAGTCAGAAGTCCCCAACCATCTGGTCGTGTCCCAGTACCGAGCTGTGGAAGAGTGACTTTTTGGTCAAATATACACACACCCACACACCCACACACACACACACACACACACACACACACACACACACACACACACACACACACACACACAAACACACAAACTATATTGCCAAAAGTTAGGGGACACCTGGTCATAAGTTGGTATGTGCTTTTTAAGCATCGCGCTTGTGGACATTTGTGACAAAAGTGTTTAGTAGGGTTGAGGTCAGAGCTCTAAAACGTGCTGCACCCATTTTCAATGAAGTTACAGCACTGCATCCAAAGACATCATAGACGATTGTGTGCCTCCAACTCTGTGGTAACAGTTTGGAGAAGAACCACATATGGCTGGGAAAATCCATTGTCCCAATACTTTTGACCATCTACTGTATATACGACCCGTGGCGACTCTTCCAGCTGTGTACTGGATTACGACCTGGTGGCTGGAAACTTCTGATCTAGTGGATGAATTTATTAATCTTTGACTTTATCATATTAATACAAAAATTGTAATCACTGGCAGGTTGCTGATGTATAATAGGGAAAGAAACAGTTTTGGTGCGATGCTATGAGAATAAAAAATCAAGTAATAGAGTAACTTGGGGAAAGAATGAATCTCTACTATAAAAAAAAACACAACTTCCAAAATCATTTCCGATCTCAACACATTTGAATGATTGTTTTGAATTAATCAATCATATTTTAATGTCTTTCCACATTTCAGCAGGATCAGTGTCGTATCTGTGCTCTAATCTGATTATAAGTTTTTCCTTCCATTTTGATCTTTCAAATCTCTCACTGATTCAGTATTCCATCATTTCTATCATTATTCTCATTCTGATTGGTTGATTCTAAAATATGATTCTTTTATTTTGTGAGAAGAATGTCTTCTTCTTTCGTTGTTTTTCTTTGCTAAATATAAAAAAGAGGAAGAAGTCGTGGAAAACATGACTCATAAGTGTCTGTCGCTGTGTGTAAACAGTCTGAGGAGATGTACAGTGTTAGAGACATGTGTGAGTATTCAGCTTGACACGGTTTCTTAATCTGAAGAGATATTTTGAAGAGACGCTCTTAACCAGTAGAATGAAATATTGCTAAGCAGTAACACATCAGATGTTGTATATCAGTTGAGGTCAGCACTCTACTTCAGGTCACTCATTATCTTCTGCTTTATACCATGTAAACCATATAATCACAGGGCTGGCTTTTGTGCACAGGGGTATTGTCATGCTGAAACGTGTTTGGGTTTCTTAGTTCATGTTATACAATTGTGTGCCTCTAACTTTGTGGTAACAGTTTGAGGAAAACCACATCTGGCTGGAAAAATCAGGTGTCCCAATACTTTTTTCCATTTTGTGTATATAGTGAGCGAGAATGAGTTCCAGAAGGACAAGAATCTTTTTGAGAGCTGACTGTGTGGGGTTTTAAGTATTGTAAGACAAATCCATGTGTGTGTGTGTGTTTGTGTGTGTGTGTGTGTATGCGTATTAGAAATGGAAGAAGGTCTGGGCCGAAGCTGTGGCCGACAGCATGCACAGCCTCTCCTGTCTGGAGCTGTTTGAATACAGCAAGTCCTCGATGAAGGAGGGTAAAAAACGAGCCGACAGTAAGAAAGTGATCGTGATGAGAGATTGTGTCAAGATAAAAGAAAAAGAAGCAGAAGGATGTCCGAAGGAATGCAGCACCTTCCTTCTCGAAACCGCAGACAAGACACACATGTTCGCGTCTCCCACGCCAGAGCTGCACAGCTGGATCACAGAGTTGTGCAGGCTTGCATTCCCTGTACGTACACTTGCTCACCCTCTCTTATATAAACACACAATGATGCGATAAAACCGTTTTTATCTACAATACTCATCCTCATGTTACACGTGAATATACAGTATATGTATATGTTCTGTTGTGATTATTGGCTTTTGCAGCTGAATCAAGCAGAGGGTAGATCACAGAAGGCAGAACATCTTTCAGCTGTAGAGATGCAGGAGAACATGCTGTATGGCACTACTGAGAGTGGTAGGGAAAAACACACACACACACACACACACACACACACACACACACACATACACACACTCTTTTTTGTGCATGTGAGGATCTGCTACTGGGCTATTTTTTTTTGCAGCTAATTAACAATGAAAATATTAGACAGACAGACAGACAGACAGACAGACAGACAGACAGACAGACAGACAGACAGATTTTTTTTAAATGCTTAAGGTCAAAACAAAGCTTCGTTTCAAGCTTAGTATTTGCTAAATCTTTAAAACCAGCACGCAAGTACTTAAGTGTCACTTTTTTTAATTAAATGTGACCTATTGTTTATTGCAAAAGAAATTGAATTTGCTCCTAAGAACAGAAAAGAATCAGGCACAACACATCAGCACAGCAGTAAACCGCTATCTCTTTGTGTGAAAGCGGTTGAGACAACTAGATGATGTGATAAAATGTGTCTTTTTGGTATTTTTTGACCACCTCAGTTTTGTACAAAGCTCTAAATTTATGACCAACAATGATGCATTAAGGCAATAAAAAAAAAATGATTAGCCATGACTATAACAGACATAACCAGGATATAAAAATAATGAAAAAACCTAACATACAATATACCTGTTAGACAGCTGCTAATTGTCTATGGTCAACATTAATCTGTTCATAATGGTGAAAAAAAAGCAGAACACCTTTACTTGCAAAACTGGTGTAAGATGTGCGTCATTTGGATATTTAATTTTGATCAAATCCTCTTTTTAACAGGAACAAAATGGCTTCATGATGCTTCTCATTGTTTTCTCTGGTTCAAAGTGGTATAAAGACAAAGGGGCTTTTTAATACATGTACCTTACAGCACAGTGAATATCCCAGCGTTGATAGGAAGCTGGGGTCAGAGCAAAGGGTCAGCCATGAGCACAGAGGCCATGCTCAAAGGCCCAAAATTGCAGCTTGGCGATACTAGGGTTTGAACCGCCAACCTTCCAATCAGAGCCTTTACCACTAAGTTACCACTTCAACATACACCAGACACACCATCAAAGCAAGTCTTTAGACTGTGCTTAAAAATGTTCTTTAAATAAGGTGTTGATTAAATGTGTCAACTAGTACAAGGCTGCATGTACAGTCACAGGGAGCACCGACCTTTTTAACTCAGTGTGACAAAAGACATCATTCTGTGTACTATGTGTGCTATGCAACTGTACCATTCTGACCATGTGCTATTTTCTCACCGGAAACAACATGATCTCACATCCACACCCACCCTACTCATTAGATTTGGCTCCTGTGGACTTCGCCCTCTTCCTTAAGATGAAGATCTGGCTCAAAGGTCAATATTTTGACACCATTTTGGAGAGCTAGCTCAAATTGCAAAAGATGCCTGACACGCTTCAAAAAAATAACTTCCAGGACACATTGTAGAAGTGGCAGGTATGCCAGGAGCGCTGTATTGCTGTGTAGGGGCCCCTGAGTAAGCCCTTAACCTCATAGCTGTGCAGTTGTATGGATGCAATAAATGTTAGTCGTTCTGGATAAAGGCATCTGCTGAATGTCATAAATGTAAATGAGTTCCCCACTGTCTGAGATATGACAACGGCAAATCTTTACACTTTTGTATTGACTTTTAGCAAAGGCTGACACAATGCTCTTTGTGAGGAAAAACAGAAGTAGTGGTTTATCAAGGTCTTTGACTTCTGAATGGAAGATTCTGTATTTTAAATGGGGAAAGGGGTAGATCAGTGGTTAAGATGTTAGACTTCTGCTCAGAAGGTTGTAGTTCAAATCCCACCACCACTAAGACACTGAAACAAAGATCTTGAAAAAAGAAAACATGAGATGGATATACACCAAACTGACATGACAATTTGACTGGTGAAGTGAATAACACAGATTCTCTCTTCATTGTGGCACCTGTTAGTGGGTGGGCTATATTAGGCAGCAAGTGACAATTTTGCCCTCAAAGTTGACGTGTCAGAAGCAGGAAAAATGGGTAAGCGTAAAGATTTGAATGAGTTTGACAAGAGCAAAACTTTGATGGATAGACGACTGGGTCAGGGCATCTCCAAAACTGCAGCTCTTGTGGGCTGTTCCCGGTCTGCAGTGGCAGGTATCTATCAAAAGTGGTCCGAGAAAGGAACAGTGGTGAACCACCAACTGGGTTGTGGGTGGAGGCTCACTGATGCATGTTGGGAGCATGAATAAAGTTATGCCTGGTCGGTGTATAAACACCTGGAATAAATAAGTCTATGGAACATGAGGCAGTTGAGGACATTAACCCTCATATGCTCAGTTGTATGATTGGATAAGGGCGTCTGCAAAATGCCTAAATGTAAATCCGAGCAACACCAAGATGCCACTGTTGGCAAGAGCAAGGCTCAACTCAGCATAAGTTCATAATAAAGTAAAATTTAGTTTACATATAAGTACATGCTTATTTGTGTACCTTTATTGTAAAGTGTAACCAATTCATTTTGGTACTACTGTCTACTGTATAACTACTGTCAGAGCTATTTTTAGAGACAGTTAATCCACACCTTCCTTTGGGCCAATTAGATTAGAGAATTTATTGGTTAAAAGCTGTGGTCAACAGCACTTTTATTAGTGAACTGAAAATTCTCTCTGATAGATTGCAGAGGCCAAGATTAGCGAAGTTGTTTTTGTGTATGCCAGATCCCCAGGCCTGAGACGTCAGGCCACAGGTGTCCGAGCTCTGTTCCATTAAAATTTTTCTCAGCTGCTTTGGAGTTTTTCTCGGATCAGAAATGAAACATTCTCAAAACTGCTCGCTCAACTTCCACTTCATTTCGCCACTTGTGCACATCATGAAAGCATTTCTCATCGCATCGATGTTCCGAATTGTGAATTCTTTTGTACTTTCATTTCATTGATTGTGTACAATTGTCTTTGTCATAATTTGACTAATGAGTGAATGGCATCAGATCAACCAATAATCAACTAGTTTTCCTAAAATAGCTCAAAGCTTAATCTTGTGAACCTTCAATTGGTGACAGAGCAAAACACAGAGCTACAATTTCTTAAAAAGGAAGAACAACCAGGACACTATTCCAGTACAGTAAAAGTGTGGATCCTGTCTGGTCTTTTGTAATCAATATGAATCAAATATGCAATCAAATAAATACGTGTGCTGTTGAAATTCATAGATGCCACACAGAAGAAATTCAACTATCAATCATTGTAATCCAAACCATAGTAAAATAAGAAATACTGAAACTGTACACTGTCATTTAACCCTCTTAAATGTGCATACACATTTAACCCTCTTGCTTGTAGACACTTTACACTAATGCATTGTTGTTTCACTCTGTGTGTGTGTCAGGTGGAAGAACGTGCCGAAAACCGAAGTGCAGTAAATTATGTTTAATGAAGAAACACAGGGCAAAAGCAGAAAACGGCAAACCAGAGCTAAGCTCCAGGTTTAGTAAAACCTGGTGAATGCAATGAACAGACAAAGTTCGGAGAACTAAGCAAAGTCTCGTAACTATGAAAACCAGCTCAAACACGTAGTGTAAGAAGCTTGGGTAGTCCAGCAATGTTCGTCAGCCTAAACAGTAGAACGAACAAAGGGCTTGGTGGGGAACAGAGGTTATATAGCCTGGAGGCTGATGAGCTCCAGGTGTAGATGATTAGTACGTAGGAGAGCTGCTTGGAGTGAAGGTATGGCTGGTGGATCCCTGACAGTGTGTTTCATTGTGACTCATTTATTTCCAGCAAACAGTTTAATTTAAGTGTGTGTATGCAAGTGTGTGTGAATGTGTGTTTACAGTATACCTGTGTACAGTCCATCACATGTGGTTCACTGCTTATAAATAGAAAAGAGCTGAACAGTATTATAACATTAAATAAAAATAAACTTGACATTTTGACAATTCTATTTTTGGGAGATGAACGGAGGATTTTAAGAAAAGTACAGGCTTTTGCAAGAAATCCAATGTGTTGTGCTGTTCGTACAAATCGTTTGAGAATGCACTTACTGCTTTGCAAATATTAAGGATGATTCGAGAAATTCTCGAAAGCAGCTGAAAAACTGTAATCCTGGTTGGTGTGTTTTCCCTGTTCTCATCTGTGTTTGAGTATCTTCAACCTATATGGAATGAGAACCGTGGATGCTCTGAGACTCACGAATGATGAGTAAATTCAAATCTTTATCAGGTTTTATTTTGCCAGCTCTCTATGTGCAGAGGGTGAGAAAACTTTTGCAGAGGAAGTGAAGGCAATTTGCGGTTGAGGCAGATACAAGATAGGGAAACGGCGAGAAAAGGAAGATTGGTGCACCACAGGAAAGAGGAAGAAAGAAAAAAAAGAAAATGGGAAACTTGAAGACTACACAGCACTATTCCCAGGTAATAGACCGTAAACGGTGTCATGGTGGCACCGCGGGTGGCATTGCAGCCTTACAGCTCTAGGGTTTGACCTTGATTGTGGGTAATAGGCTACACGGTGTTTCACATGTTCTCACATGTGAAGGTTTGATTTAGGTTGTCTGGTTTCCTCCTGGGAACTGGATAGGTGAAATTTTCTTGTTAGAAAAATGTTTGTGCACTTAGTGGCCAGGGTGTATTCCTACACATCCAGTGTTGTTTGAAAAGGATTTGCATTAGTCTGATCAGAATAAAGTTTAATGAATTATGATTTTCATAAAACACGGAATCCCTATATAGCAAAAGACCTAACTGGGGTAAGAACATGGTAAGATTCACC
This sequence comes from Silurus meridionalis, assembly GCF_014805685.1. Lineage (NCBI taxonomy): Eukaryota > Metazoa > Chordata > Actinopteri > Siluriformes > Siluridae > Silurus > Silurus meridionalis. Next base: position 4,308,450 of record NC_060894.1, on the reverse strand, counting down.
AATTCGCATCAGTGCATCAGCATAAAAGTTGCAATGATTTAAAATAGTGTGTATCAGATACAAGTTGGCCTCGCTGAACTGTTTCTCGAGCTCGAGTGAATATGACGTGTCATGAGAGTCACATAAAATACAGATTAACATGGCAGAGGTAGAGCTGCATCTTCCCGGAGACAGAAACAAGAACAAGAAAAGATCATCTGGTTTTATTTCATCTTTGTCCTTTTTATTTCTTTGCTTTTCCTGTTTGTAAGAGGGGCCATGAGTTAGAAGTCAGATGGCGCTTAAGTAAATGTATGATTTTCTATCTGTCTAAACCAAAGAGATAAAAGCATCATATTTTTCCCATTGCACGAATTTCGGTGAATCAAATGGAAATCGGAACAGGGTGAATCGAATCGCATCGCATTGGTAGCCGCTTCATATGGATCTCGAATGTATTGCATTGTTGGATATGCATCGGGATGCGGATCACATCGGCCTCAGTTATAGAGATGCACATCCCCAGTTGTAACCTGTGATGGACCTTGTTGTGATCTTCCAAATCCATCTAATTTGTAGTCTATCTGGATCAGAGGCACTCAATCATCACCAGGTTTTCATTCCATGCAGTCAGGAGCCACACCTGATTCCAGCTGCTTCAAGCTGTTTAGGTCTTTTTCCCTCGATCGATTATCAGGTGTTCCTGCTTGGTTGGAATAAAAAGCTGCAGTCACGACAAACCCTTTGCAGACAAGATTGATGACACCTGCACTGGAAAGTCGAGTATTCGAAACATGATGGAATGGGATCAAGGCTCAATGTAAAACATGTACTTTTGCAACATGGATAGTATTTCTGTGCAGTGAAACTTGTTAAGGGATGTGCTTTCCTGCTGTTCAGCACCGCACTACGATGTGTTTATTGGACTTGATAGTTGGTGGCTCTTTTTATTCTTTTTTTTCCACACAAATTCATTTCACGCCTTTGAGTACCATCCTTAAGTTCCTCACAGAGGAAGGATGCCTGTCAAAAACAGCATAAGGTGTGCAAATGTTTATAACATATCCAGCATTTAGTTTGTCTGATTACAATCCTGGGGTTTCAACACACCGGAGGATTTCTAAAAAGCTGCCTGGTTGAATTGAGGATCATTCAGCTCAAAGAGCATTTGGGAGATCAGGCACGGATGATATGTGTGAGGAGGTCTGGGGTGCAGTTCCAATTCATCCCAAAAGTGTTCAATGTGGTTGAGATCAGGGCTTAGAGTAGAACACTTGAGTAATTTTACCTTCATGAATTTCAGGAAATGATATCTTTATAGAGCTGGTTTTTGAACAGGGTTATTGTCATGCAGAACATGTTTAAGCTTTTAAGTTCTAGTGAATGGAAACTGTAATACTACAGTAGTAGTACATGTATAGTATAGTAACACATTACCATATATGGATGTGACGGTCTGTGTTCACATACTTTTAGCCATGTAATATTTTTTACAGCTTTTCAAAGTGATTTGAATGATTTCTGTCCACCTGTAACTAATACCATTGTGTATATTTAATGAACACTTCAGAGAAGATAGTGCAAATGCATATAATATTACTTTTCTACATAAATATGCAAATTGCTCTTTACATCACCATCTGGTGATTTGTAGCATCTCATTGTGTTCATTCTCAAAATTTTGAAGAAAAAAAAAGGCACCACCAGGTCTGTACCCACGCATTCATTTGGAGCAGTTGAGCGCAAACTGTCTGCTCTATAGTGCAAATTCGCCTAATAGTACTGAATTGTGTCGAGACATTTGAAACAAAAGACACACATAAGTGCCACTTCCTTCCTCGTCGGTTTGAGAGCGTATGCTACCCAAGCAGAAAATAGCTCACACAACCACAGAGCAGACTTTATTTAGAGTCAGTTCAATCGCTCTGCCAAAACCAGATATCGTGAACAGGAGAGGGCTTTTGTATCAGACACCCGCTTTGGCCGAAGCTGAAACTTCGTTGACAAAAATCCAATTAAAGCCCACACCACACTTCACACTGCTGTGCTTAATGTGCAACATGACTCGAGTCAATTACTACCGCTCTGTTGTGCCCAATCTTCAGGCATAAACGGACCTCCGGTTTTGCTCGTCCCCGTCTCATAGCAACACTGTTTTTGTATTGTACCCTTGATGACCTCAGGTCATCGAGAGCCTTCTTAATCATTGATTTGACAATTGGCGCTGATTAACGCTTCCCTGTTTCTCATAATTGCACTCTCTCACAAAAATTAAGATGGTACACATACACAACATCTGAATTATACCCAGACAACTCACAATCTGGTACCTCATTTCAGTCCGTATTATAAAAATAATGCAAAACTTTATCCATATATACTTTTAGAATATATTAGTAAACATTTCTTTAACCAAGTATATCATAGTATAATACATTCCTTAAAAGGGATACATGAGATTAAACATTATGAATTGGGGGTTGTGGTAGTTCAGGATTTCCCTTTTAGACATTTTTTATTTTTTTTGTTGGATTTCTGATTGGAAGGGCATAAGTTCAAATCCCGCTGCCACAGCTGGACACTAGAGTGGACTTCGTAACCCTCAACTGTTTGATTAAAATAATTATAAGTTGCTCTGGATAAGAGGTCTACCAAATGCTGTTAATGTAATGAAGTATACGCTGTATTTGTAACACATTATATATTTATATCATTGCTACAAAGGAAACTAAGCCTATTTTTGTATAATGCATGATTACTTCACATACTAGGGGTAGATCAGTGGTTAAAATGTTCTGCAAGGGTGGTCAGACCAAGTATGGATTTGATTTGGATTTCTCTTTTTCAGTTACTAGTTCTTTTACTTGTCATTTTGTGATCAAAAGAAACTAACACTTTTATTTTTGAATGCGTTCTCACTTTACCGCATTTTCACACCTGATTAAAACCTTTTGCACAGTGCTATGTTTGTATAAGTTTTAGCCCACCTTCTAACTTGAACATCAATGAAGAGATATTGTGATTTTAGAACACTGCATTTTTCATGATACATCAGACAAAGCAGCACTGCAGGTTCCTTTCCTTTCCTTTCCTCTCCTTTCCTTTCCTTTCCTTTCCTTTCCTTTCCTTTCCTTTCCTTTCCTTTCCTTTCCTTTCCTTTCCTTTCCTTACCTTTTACTTCCCTTCCCTTCCCTTCCCTTCCCTTCCCTTCTTGGGTGCAGTCGATGTTCCAGTTCATCCCAAAAGTGTTCAGATGGGTTGAGGGCAGGACTCTGTACAGGTCCTGCTACTGGAACAGGTGTAGTTCTAGTGAAGGGAAATTTAGTATAATAGTATAATAGTATAATAGTATAGAATACAAAGAGATTCTATACAATTGTGTGAACCTTTTACTGGTATAATGGTCTGGCCAAACCTTTCATATATACATTATATGGGCAACATTTTGTGAACACCTGACCATAAGATTGGTAGGTGCTTTCTGAACATCCTATTCCACATTTAGTCTCCATTCATTTGCTGTTATAATAACCTCCACTTTTCTGGGAAGATGTTCCACTGGATTTTGTAGTGTAGTTGTGTAGATTTGTGCTCATTCATCCACAAGGGTATTAGTCAATTATGCACTGGTGTAGGTGAGGTGAGGAGGCCTGAGGTGCAGGCAGAGTATTAATCCCAAAGGTGTTTAATAGGGATGAGCTCTGAACATGTTAGGGTCTGCCAGTTCAATAGATTTATAGATTAGGAGCTTTAATATCGATTCTCTATACATTGAAGTGAAATTTTTCACTTAACTGCACAGCCACATATGATACAATGTCATTTTTGGAGTAAAAGCAAAATGACCAGATTGAATATTACTTTAAATATATCTACAACATCAATCCCAAAAAGTTGGGACAATGTGTAAAATGTAAATATAAACAGAATGCAATGATTTGCAAATCTCAAAAACCCATATTTTATTCACAATAGAACTTAGAAAACAGATCAAATGTTCAGATCAAATAAACTGAGGAAATCTTAAGGGGAAAAAAGTCATTTTGAATTTGATGGCTGCAACATGTCTCAAAAAGTAAGTATTATAACAATAAAACAGGTACAGAAACTCAGTTCAAAAAGACAAATGTCTGATGGTTTGGTGGTACATTTTATTTGGTGGTACACATTATTTGGTGAATGTTTTAGAGCAACAAATGCTTCCAACCAGAATCCGTCGTTTTTAGTTAAGGCCTTGCATATTTGAGCAGGACAACACTAACTGCATACTGCATCGATTACAACTGCGTGACTTTGTAGTAGAAGAGTTCGGGTACTGAACTGACCTGCCTGCTGTCTAGACCTTTTACCATTTGAAAACATTTGAGGCATGAAATGAAAAACACAACAAAGGACACCCATAACTGTTGAGAAGCTAGAATCCTGTACCAGATATATATTGTATCTGATACATACTGTTAATTAAATATGGATATGATTGTGAGATTTGTACATCATTGCACTCTTTTTTATTTACATTTGTAATTGGGGTCATACTACACATCTAATCTGAGACAGTCAAACTTCCTCTTCCTGTGTGGTTTTTGGACAAACTACTGCTTCTAAAGAAATGCCTGTACATTTCTTCAAAATAAGAAGTCTTCTGGATGATGGCAAAAAATTATAGAACAAAATTGTAATGTTTTAAAGAAAAGATAAAAGAAAATGTCCTTCAGGATTGTGTTCACACTTCTGGACTCGCCGCTATACTTGATATCAGTGGAAATAAATGTTCTAAATGTTGACAGCTGCACAATGTGGAAAGCACAATGCGTACACATGGCACGTGTGTTTAAAGTGTGCTTCGGCGACAGGTCCTGCCTCAGCATGAAGCTGTCTTAAAAAATGGACAGAGGGGAAAAAAAACCCTGTTGCTGAGCACCCGAGGATGAAATTAAAGAGCCGTGAAAAAGAAGAGAAAAATGCTTCCTCTGAAAGAGAGAGCACCTGATTGAAGTGAAATCTTTTGCAGAGTAATCTGGTCTTTCTCTCTCTCTCTCTCTCTCTCTCTCTCTCTCTCTCTCTCTCTCTCTCTCTCTCTCTTTCACATTCTCTTTCACTCTGTGGGAGCAAAGGATTGTGGGCAAAAAAAAAAGAAAGAAAGACAGGTGCAGACTCTGCCTTAACCCGATTATCTTTTCAGCAGTGTTTTGCAGAAGTGCTGTGTATAACAGTGTGTCTGGATCTGCTGTCCACAGGAACAACAGCACTGAAAAAAAATAAACACTTGGGAAAGAAGAAAATAAATAAATAAAACATTAATAGGAACATGAATGAAAAAGAAAAAAGAAAAGATATAGAAAAAAAAGGAAAGAAAAGGAAACATGAGGAGAGGAAAGAAAAGGAAAGGAAAAGTAAACTTGAGGAAAGGAAAGAAAAGGAAAGGAAAAGTAAACATGAGATTAGGAAAGAAAAGGAAAGAAAAGAGAAGAAAATGAAGGAAAAAGAAAGAATGTAAAAGAAAAGAAAAGGAAAGAAAAGAAAACATGAGGAAAGGAATGGAAAGGAAAGAAAAGAGAAGAAAATGAAAGGAAAAAGGAAAGAAAAGAAAAGGAAACACGAGGAAAGGAAAGGAAAGGAAAGGAAAGGAAAGGAAAGGAAAGGAAAATAAAGGAAAGAAAAGAGAAGAAAAGAAAAGGAAAGATGAGGAAAGGAAAGGAAAGGAAAGGAAAGGAAAGGAAAGGAAAGGAAAGGAAAGGAAAAGTAAACATGAGATTAGGAAAGGAAAGGAAAGGAAAGGAAAGGAAAGGAAAGGAAAGGAAAGGAAAGGAAAGACACTTTGACCCAAATGTCGAATGCCTTAACCATTAAGCTACCCCCTTCCCAACTGAGCACTTGAGGTTAAAGGACCTTGTTTAAGTGCCCAGCATTGACAGTTTGGTGGTGCTGAGGATACACTGATGCCGTGAGGATCCAGAGCCATCTAGAGATGTACCAGCTCCAGTTGGATCCCACTTCATGAAGATTTATGAACTTTGAGGATAAACAACCATATGCTGTTTTTCCATCATTGGACATTTAAAGACTCTGAAATTAAGTAGTTGATGTTGAATCTATAATGATCTCAGATGTTGAGTTAATTTTATGAGTTGTCAGAAGCTCCTGGTTTTACAACTCCAACTGACTGTATAGGACAGTAAAAAAGACATAACTCCTAATCACACACTCCGTTGCTCATGATATTTCTCCATCTCTGGTGTTTATGTTTTAATGATTTATAATCACATTTTTGGTGTCACCCAGATGATGATATGTTCCCCTTTTGAGTCTGGTTCCTCTAAAGGTTGCTTTATATTACCATCAAAGGGCGTTTTTCCCCCCACTCTATTCCCATCCAACTCTACCTTCACCGAGATCTATTTTATTAGCTAGATAATAAAAGAGTCAAGAAGCTTTTATTGTCATTTTAACCATATATAGCTGACGCAGTACACAGTGAAATGAAACAACGTTCCTCCAGAACCCTGATGCTACATTAAACAACACTTACACAAAACAGAAAACACAGGACTAAGGACTAGTAAGTGTCCTCGCCACATAAAGTGCATGTGTGCAACCTGGTGCAAACAGTGCAAAGACAACACAAGACAGTGTAAGACAAATACACAAAACAGTAAACCAGCCAATAAACCAAAACAGTAAACCAACCAGTATACCGCCAGTAAACCTGTTGTATATTGCACACTGTGGTGTGTAAGAGACGTAAAGTGAACAGTAACGAAAAATGTAAACAAAATGTCGTGCAAAAGAGCAAATAGCAGCAGTCCAGAAAAGATGTGCAAAAACGGCATGTAAACAGTTTATGGTAATGAAGTGATGTATTATGATACATGTGGTACTGAAGACATGGATGTGTGAAGTGAGTACAAGTGTGTGTTGAGTCTGGGTTGTACAGATCAGTCACACAGTTGTGTGTGTGTGTGTTAAGTTCAGTTCTGTGTTGAGAAGCCTGATGGCTTGAGGGAAGAAACTGTTAAACAATCTGGATGTGACGGCCCGAATGCTTCGGAACCTCTTCTATGATGGCAGGAGGGTGAAGAGTGTGTGTGAGGGGTGTGTGGGGTCGTCCACAATGCTGTTGGCTTTGTGGATGCTTTTCAGCTGTCCTCACTATCCTCTGTAGGGCCTTGCGATCCGAGACGGTGCAGTTCCAAAACCAGGCAGTGATGCAACTGCTCAAGATACTCTCAATGGTCCTTCTGTAGAACGTGGTCAGGAAGTAGAGACGCTGCTGGGCTTGGTGATCTATCTTGGTGATGGAGCTGGTGTTGAGTGACCAGGTGGGGTTATCCGCCAGATGAACACCAAGGAATTTGGTGCTCTTGACGAACAAGAGAGTCCATCGATGATCAGTGGAGAATGGTTGCTCTGTGCTCTCCTGAAGTCAACATCCATCTCTTTCGTTTGTTGTTGGCTCCACACCAGGCTGTTAACCATTGCACCTCCTCTCTGTATGCTGACTCAACGTTCTTGCTGATGAGACCCACCACGGAGCTACTGGTTGTAAGTGGAGCTAATCTGCTCCACTTACAACCAGTAGCAATGTGTTGTTAGCTATCATTATTAATATATTTAAATCAGTGCATCTGTAATGAAAAAAGTAATTTTTCAACTTCTGTTGTCTTTATTTTGGGTAGTGCGGGATTTCCTGGTGATTGCTGTGGCTACAGAAGCAGCGTTACGGTGTAATTTGTACGGAGAGTACTTTCTCACACCGCAACAGGACTTGTTACTGCTAAAGGACTCAAAAACGAAGCAGGTTCTCCTCACGTGGCCGTATCGTTTTGTCAGGAAATTTGGCCAAGACATGGTAACGTTTGGATGTTTTTTCTTGCTTTTAATTTACAAAGAAGTTGGAAATATTTAACTGACGAATACTTTTACCTCTGTTTTTTAGCTGGCTTTCAACTTTGAAGCAGGTCGCAGGTGCGAGTCTGGCGAAGGCTACTTTGAATTTGCTACGTGCCATAGCGATAAAGTCTTCTCAATCGTCAGTGAAGCTCTCAAAAGACTTCCAAAGGTTGAAGGATCTGGGATAAGGTCGAAAGAGCAACAGGTTACCAAGGACTCCCAGCAATCCCAAACACCTCCGGCTCAGGTGAAGCATCCGAAGAAAAAACTGACCACAAGCTTCTCGATGAGCGCCATCTACATGAGCGACTATTCCAGCAAAGATGATAAAATGAAAAATGCCAACAGTACTCCTCCTCTAACAAATGAAGTGCAAGATCCTGTATATGCCAGGGTTAAACCGAAAGCACAATCGAAGAGCACCAATGATTACAAAAACCTACCACTTGGCCCACTTCCTGACTTTGTCGACTGTTCTGAGGACATTTCTGCAGGTCTAGAAGAAAAGGAAGAAGAAGAAGATTTGATGACCCTTGAGCAATTAGGCATCCGTATTAAATACAAGGACGAAGCTGAAGACGTTTACTCAGAAGTGAAAATTTATGATGATGATTATAGGAACACGAATGAGACCGATGACCACATAGATTGCATGAATTTCTACGAACCTCCTCCACCTGTCTGCTCGGACCTCGAAGATTCTCTAGCTGTAAGTTTCAACACAGACTATATGCTTTCTAAAGATACAGCCTGCATCATTGAGGACGAAGAGCAGCTGGACATGGCTATGGAGCGATTAGGCTTCTATCCTGCTCCTAATTTCTGTGGAGCTGAAAGCATGTACTCACAAGTACCAAACTATTATCATGATGGTATTGATGATGAAGGCTTTGAGCAACCTGTGGACAATCAAGAGTATTTTTACTCAACTTGTGCATCTGATACACATCTTGAAGACTCACAAGCTGAAGGATTTTCTACCTATGACAATTTACCCAAAAGGTCTTAATTTTATTATAAAATTTCTATCCATTTTTATGCACATCAAGTATACAGATAAATTATAAAAAAACAAAAAAAACCTGTAGCATGAGATCCACTGAACTTGCACTGAAGACATCAACAGGTCATTAAAGTGGCCTGATTTTCGATTCAACCATCAGAGTTCTGAGTAGCCTTCATGAGGCCATTAACATCTCTGAAGCCATGGTGATTACCATCAGAGCAATGGTCCAGTAATGGTCTCAGAGCACTAGTGATCCACTTTTGAGTTTGATTTGACTATTGATCCAAGTGATTGATTCTTGATTTTTTTTTTAAATGGATTCCAGAGTCCTGATGATCATCTTCAGGCCTATGATGATATATATAGGTATAGGCTGAAGTGTCAATGGAGGGATTAATGATGAGATCTGATAATCATCTGGTCCATGAACAATTTGGCAATAGGGGACTAATGTTTGACTCTATAACCCTGAGCACCAGTTACAGTTTTGATAATCGTATTGCAAGCCCTAATGATGGGCTCCAAGGTGCATGAACCCCTCGTCTTATATGGTTTTTGAGAGAAACATGTATGATCATTTTGTTTCTATGCAACAAGGTATATAACTAGATAACTAGGTAATATAACGGTATAAAGATACTTTGACCTAAAAGATATTTAAATGTACAGACATTTTTTTATTTTGATTGCAAAGCATAAATAACAGCTTTGCACAGTCTCAGCATCCGGACAGTTAGTTTCTCCAAACATTTAGTTAAAATACTTTACCTTGCCTCCTGTAAACTTGCCAAAGGTCTTCTTAACTAATTGGAGATATTTTTCTGACCTTGTGATTCAGTTCATCCCAGAGCAGTTCAATGGGATTTTGGTGCGGTGACTGGGCAGGCTATTCCATAATAGATTAAACTCCAGGCCACTGTTTGCTTTCTAAATGACACTTACAGAGCTTGATTGTCCTGGCTCATCGTCTTGGTTGGTGAAGTGGGTTCCGATGAGCCGCAGTCCAGACGGAATTGCATGGCGTTAAAGTATAGAATGGTAGCAACCTTCCAACCTTCCCTTCTCCAAAACAACTTCAAACCATTAAGCTTCCACCGCCATGTTAACTGTGGGTATGAGGCAGTCTGCAAACATCTCCTGTTCTTCTTATATAAGTTGTTCAGTTACAGACATAAATGTCAAATTTGGACTTCAACATCATTCAAACACAGCTTGTATATATATACCAGGCTAATTGCTACTTTCAAATGATCGAATTCATTTTTGGTTTTTGTTTTTTCAAATATTTTTTGCACTTTGTCATTCAGCCTTTAGAGGGCACTATCTCTCTCCTGATGCATCACAAAGCCACACGTTCTGAAGCAATTCTGAATACTGAATGGTACATTTAGGAGCTAAATTGCCACAGAATGATGCATTAGACACGATTCAGCAGAGACACAGACCACGCAAAGTGGCTGTTATTTTTGCAAATCGCTCATAAATGCCACTTTCCTATAGCAATAAAAGTATATAAAAGCTATGATTTGGTTACTTGTGTATGTATAACGTGACTATATAACAGAAATACTGTTGGAGACATGGTTGAAGTTCTTATGTCAGTATATTAGCTAGGGTACATTAAAAGCTTAAAACCTTAATAGCTTTAATGGTAACACCTAGCATGTTTTATTCAATGAATTGTGCAAGATATAATCAAGAAAAGTCATAGTATAAAGACAGTAAGTAAATATGCTGTAAATAAAAAAACAGCAGGTATATATTTATACTGGACTGGTCCAGTGACTGATTTGAATATTGAAATGCTTTTGGGAAATGAGAAGTGAGATTAAAGCATTTTCAGTTCAAATATTAACTGTGAAATGTGATGTACAATACCAGCATATGTATCGCAAGTAAAATTAGTCAAGTCGCCGTCATACACTTGAGTAAATCTGAGCTTTTCCTCTTGCTAGTTTCAAAATTGGCCCATGACCCAGAATAACTGAAGTTCTCTTATTGGGATGATACTCACTTAAAACTCCTCTAGCATATACTGTGACATCTATCCATGGCCTAGAATGGTAAATAAGCTGAAGGTACCAGGACTTTTGCACCTGCAAAAAACTGGAGACAGGGAATGCTGTGTTATTTTGCTCTAGCTCTTTATCAGTGAGCAATCTAAATGGTAGAGGAATGTTGGTGTTGTCCTTGAATCCTCCACTGGGGGCTTTGTAAAGAAGACGCCCCCTGGTAAACATCACTCTAACATATTTCATTAAAGGACCTTCCTAATGGGCATTTTGCCTTCATCACTGTTAGTTCTGTTTTTGCTTCTGATGGCAAGTTGACTTCTAAATGTAGGTCAAGTTCATGTATTAAAAAAAGCGTTGTAATAAAAACTGCACCGAAAAGAAAAGTATATGCAACAAATCTAACATACTAGATACTAGCAAACAAATGAAAGACAAGGAAAGCAACAAAAAAAGTGAGAAAATTATACAAAAGAACATGACGGAAAAAAAAGACAAGACAAAGGAAAAGGAAAGCAAAGTAAAACCAGGACAAAACAACGATGATCAAGACAAACGGAGACCAAGTCAAGAAAAGACACAGCAAGGGAAGACAAGACAAAAAATAACAAGAGAAAACAGAAGACAAGACAAGAAACAACAAGACAAGACAAGACGATAGACAACAAGGGAAAACAAGAAAACAAAACAAGACAAGACACAACAAGACAAGATGATAGACAACAAGGTGAAAACAAGAAGACAAAACAAGACAAGACACAACAAGACAAGACGATAGACAACAAGGAAATCAAGAAGACAAAACAAGACAAGACAGAACAAGACAAGATGATAGACAACAAGGAAAACAAGAAGACAAAACAAGACAAGACACAACAAGAGAAGACGATAGACAACAAGGAAAACAAGAAGACAAAAAAACCCAAGACAACAAGACAAGACAAGACAAGACGATAGACAACAAGGGAAAACAAGAAGACAAAACAAGACAAGACACAACAAGACAAGTCGATAGACAACAAGGGAAAACAAGAAGACAAAACAAGACAAGACAACAAGACAAGATGATAGACAACAAGGAAAACAAGAAGACAAAACAAGACAAGACACAACAATACAAGATGATAGACAACAAGGTAAACAAGAAGACAAAACAAGACAAGACAACAAGACAAGATGATAGACAACAAGGGAAAACAAGAAGACAAAACAAGACAAGACACAACAAGACAAGATAGACAACAAGGAAAACAAAAAGACAAAACAAGCAAGACACAACAAAAGAAAACAAAAGACACAACAAGACAAGACACAACAAGACAAGACGACAGACAACAAGGGAAAACAAGAAGACAAAACAAGACAAGACACAACAAGACAAGACGATAGACAACAAGGAAATCAAGAAGACAAAACAAGACAAGACAGAACAAAACAAGACGATAGACAACAAGGAAAACAATAAGACAAAACAAGACAAGACACAACAAGACAAGACGATAGACAACAAGGAAATCAAGAAGACAAAACAAGACAAGACAGAACAAAACAAGACGATAGACAACAAGAGAAAACAAGAAGACAAAACAAGATATGACACAACAAGACAAGACGATAGACAACAAGGGAAAACAAGAAGACAAAAGAAGACAAGACACAACAAGACAAGATGATAGACAACAAGGAAAACAAGAAGACAAAACAAGACAAGACAACAAGACAAGACGATAGACAACAAGGAAAACAAGAAGACAAAACAAGACAAGACAAGACAAGACGATAGACAACAAGGAAAACAAGAAGACAAAACAAGACAAGACAACAAGACAAGTCGATAGACAACAAGGGAAAACAAGAAGACAAAACAAGACAAGACAACAAGACAAGATGATAGACAACAAGGGAAAACAAGAAGACAAAACAAGACAAGACACAACAAGACAAGATGATAGACAACAAGGGAAAACAAGAAGACAAAACAAGACAAGACACAACAAGACAAGATGATAGACAACAAGGGAAAACAAGAAGACAAAACAAGACAAGACACAACAAGACAAGACGATAGACAACAAGGGAAAACAAGAAGACAAAACAAGACAAGACACAAGACGACAATAGACAACAAGGAAAACAAAAGACAAAACAAGCAAGACACAACAAAGAAAACAAAAGACACAACAAGACAAGACACAACAAGACAAGACGACAGACAACAAGGAAAACAAGAAGACAAAACAAGCCAAGACACAACAAGACAAGACGATAGACAACAAGGAAATCAAGAAGACAAAACAAGACAAGACAGAACAAAACAAGACGATAGACAACAAGGGAAAACAATAAGACAAAACAAGACAAGACACAACAAGACAAGACGATAGACAACAAGGAAATCAAGAAGACAAAACAAGACAAGACAGAACAAAACAAGACGATAGACAACAAGAGAAAACAAGAAGACAAAACAAGATATGACACAACAAGAGAAGACGATAGACAACAAGGGAAAACAAGAAGACAAAAGAAGACAAGACACAACAAGACAAGATGATAGACAACAAGGAAAACAAGAAAACAAAACAAGACAAGACAACAAGACAAGACGATAGACAACAAGGAAAACAAGAAAACAAAACAAGACAAGACAACAAGACAAGATGATAGACAACAAGAAAACAAGAAGACAAACAAGACAAGACAAAACAAGACAAGACACAACAAGACAAGACAATAGACAACAAGGAAAACAAGAAGACAAAACAAGACAAGACAACAAGACAAGATGATAGACAACAAGGGAAAAAAGAAGACAAAACAAGACAAGACACAACAAAACAAGAAGATAGACAACAAGGGAAAACAAGAAGACAAAACAAGACAAGACACAACAAAACAAGAAGATAGACAACAAGGGAAAACAAGAAGACAAAACAAGACAAGACACAACAAGACAAGATGATAGACAACAAGGGAAAACAAGAAGACAAAACAAGCCAAGACACAACAAAAGAAAACAAAAGACACAACAAGACAAGACACAACAAGACAAGATGATAGACAACAAGGGAAAACAAGAAGACAAGACAAGACACAACAAGACAAGACAATAGACAACAAGGGGAAAACAAGAAGACAAAACAAGACAAGACAGAACAAAATAAAACAAAAGACACAACAAGAAAAGACAAGAAAAAACAAGACAAGACAAGAGAAACAATGCCAAGAGGATACAAAACAAGACAAGACAAAACATGTCTAGGTGAAGACTGGGAAACCAAACCATACTATAAAAGCAAGTCACTCACAATACAACTAAATGACAATAATGGAGGTAGAAGCCAGGATCTAAATATGGTAACAGGGCGCCCTCTGGTCGTGTGTTAAATGGCAGAATGGTTGACGTGACCAAAAACCAGTTGTTATGTTATAACTTTACTGATCACTGTGCTTTTGAAATTTCTTGCACCAAAAAAACCCCACAAATCTAAAAAAATTTTAACACCATTTGAACAGCAATTCCAGGAAGTCACATAATATTTATGTATAACATTTGGGCATCACCTTACAATTACAATTTACAATGATCTAATTATATGTATATAATATTTATTCATCTATTTAAACATGACTGTTGTGACTTGTGTTGTGCACACTGTATGTAATATAAGATCTGTAACAGTAAGTAGGTTTTCCACCACAGGAAAATCTTCATTTAAGCGGAACCCCTGTTTCCAGGTTTCTCAGTAAGTGTTTTTTTGTGTGTGATTTCACTTTAAAACACATTGTGATCAATGGATATGCTTGATTATCTGTAAAAAAAGAATATAAAAAAAAAAAAGAAAGAATGGTGAGGGATTGGTTATAGCTGCTGTATGAAACAAGGAGTATATAACTTAGATCCTCCTTAATCCTGAAAGTGAATTGACCAAAATTGTAACACTGTTCTTTACTAATCATACATTATAATTGTTGATAAATAGATTTTACTATTATAGATGTGGTAATAGTTACAATATTTCCTAATCGTAATTGTGTGTCAGGTAGTAGGTTGCAGTTGCAATCATTTTAGTCTTGACCACATTGAGATTTATAGTTTATTATTATTTTTTTTAATCCAAAATTATTCAGACAGTTCTGCATCTGTATATCCACAAATCATTTTCCTGCATTAAGCAGTTTGTGGATTTGAGTGATATTGTAATATTTGAATTTTGTTAGCATTTCGCTGTTTGATATTCAGCATTTGAATGTATAGCAATGCTGTTATTAACCCTGAAAGCAAGGATCACTTATTCCTTTTAACTAAAAGCTTTTTCTTTAAGGAAATAATTATAAAAAAAAAAAAAAAAAACAAAACAGAAATACAACATACAATCAAAATACAATAAATAATGATTTCCATTTTTTCCACCCACTCCATAAGTGAACTTTTTTTGTCCAACTGAACTGAATATTTCCAGATGTTTATTTGCATTCATTTTCTTTTTCTTTTTTAATTCATCATTTCATACTTAGAAAATATAGAAAAGCCAGGCCCGAAACAAAAAAAAGCATAACCAGCACTCCTCTTCTGCATTCATAACCGATTCTCTGATTTTCTCCATCTCGGCATCTTTTCATTCCTCCTGCCATCCGTCTCTCTTTCTGCCTCATCAGGCTCTGTAACCATGCCTTCTGTAACTATGCCTCTAAAGCGCTGACATTTATCTTCCTGGCTTTTAGATTCATCATGTTCCCTCATCCAGCTCTTACACCCTATAGGGGATCTTGGAGCTTGGTGATCTTTATCAGCAGTTTTTTTTGGTTCCTCTGCTCCACCTCTATCTCCATCTCCATCCGTTGAGTGTTCGGGGTCGTCTGGTCGTCCTCTTGTACCTGCTCGTTCAGTTCAGTTATTTGAGCCTCCGTCTCTTCGATTATGCCTTTCGCTCTTGCTGCTTGGTGAGAAATATTCGAGATGTTAATTGCTTTTGTTTGACCTTCAAAGAGGCAGGAGCCACTTGTTGCATGTCAGTGTTTAGTGCTGAAAGTTTCAAGGTCTGTTTAATATTGCGGCACAAACTGGCCAAATTCTGCTTCTTACATTTGACAAATCTCCTGAAGACAGGTATGAGACGAGATAATGGAAATGAAATGCTGAGGATGTCAACTTTTAGCCATGTCAAGATTTGGAATTAAAACATTGTTGAAATTTAATTTAGCAAGTATCACCGTGCAACAGGAGTATATAGATTTGTAAAGAACAACAGAAGTGAAGTGATGTGGCTCTTAAAACTCATTGCATTTAAAGAACCAGAGTGACAACTGAGCAGTTGAGGGTTAAGGGCCTTGCTCAAGGGCCCAGCAGTGGCAGCTTGGTTAATGTGAACTTGTCACCCCCAAATCCAGAGTCCAAAAACATAACCACTGAGCTACCATCTCAATTAAAACACATTTGCTCATGATACTACTTTGCTTTTAGCTAATAAATAATGTGTTTCCTGAGAAACCCATAAGCACAAATTCCTAAAGTCCTTCCAGTGTAAAACATAAAAGAACAGCTTTACCTCTAAGGGGTTGCAAGTTCTGACAATGGAGGCTATCAAAATACCTACAAAATCCCTCCACTTACCATGTTAACAGACACACACTTTTCAAAATATGTTTAACTGTCACTTTAGGCATGAATCAGTGAAAAACAAACAAAAATGATAATGTTTTTTGTATCAGGAGTCACAGAGTGGGAGAATCTATGACACATGTATATTGTGTCTCTGCAGTGGTGTAAAGTATTTCACTAAATGTACTTCAATACTGTGCTTAAGTAATTGTTTCGACTACTTTCCAGTTTCAATCATATGTTTCATACAAATACAAGCAACTATTATACATATACTTTGTTGAAAGATTTATGATCAAACTCTTGATGTCACCCAGATGAGGATGGGTTCCCCTTTTGAGTCTGGTTCCTCTCAAGGTTTCTTCTCATAACATCTAAGGGAGTTTTTCCTTGCCACAGTCGCCATGGCTGCTCATCAGGGACAAATTCACACCATTCACCATCACTGTTGATTTGTGTAAAGCTGCTTTGAGACAATGTCTGTTGTGAAAAGCGCTATACAAATAAACTTGACTTGACTTGACTTGACTTGACATATACATCATACATATACAAGCGACTTTTACTCTCTACTCAACTACATCATGATTCAATAGATGGACTTATTACTCCACTGGATTTTGTAAAAGTTGAATGAAAATATTGGCTTTTCTGAGACTGAGAGGTGCATCAAATCAAAGTCAACTCAAAGTCAAAATGATTTACTTTTTATTTTAGTTGTCCACTGAATGCTAAATGCTAAATTTATTGAAAGCTAAAAGCTCATGATGTCATTTCAGTTGTTAATTAAAGATTTCTTTTTAAGAGTGCTTTTCATTCTAGTGTATTGAATAGGCTGATTTTAGGATTTTAGGAAATAAAATCTCACAATGCAACTGTATTTAGTTTTTTTTTACTAACGTGTCTTGGACTAGTGCATCTTTGAGTGCAACATTCACAAAGAGTCAAATACTCAAGTAGTGTTTTAATCAGATACTTTAAAACTTTTACTCACTTTTGCACTTTTGCCTATACTTTTACTCAAGAATGATTTTCAGGAACTCTTTACACCTCTGAACATTACAAAGCAAAAGTCAATGACATCCCAATGAGTTCAAGGTTCTTCAATGGCTTTGCTGGTGGCCAGATCTGAGTTCAGTATAACACTTATTGGACTGCAGATTCCTAGCAGGAAAAAATGCATTGTCTAAACATGGACTACCTTCTCCAAAAGGGTGAGGAACCCATCTTGTGGAATCCATAGCACAAACAATGGATGCTGTATTCAGAGCGAATGGAGGCCAGTATTGCTTTGGTGTTCCTAACAAAATGCTCTGAAAAGTCAAACAATCTAGATAAACTGGCATATTTTAAAACGGCTAGAAAGGTTAGAGTGTGTGTTTAAGTCGCTTCGCATTGTGCAGCTGTCCGTGCTCCTGTGTGGCTTGGTGTGCATGACCTTCAAAGCTGGCAAACACACACGTCTGACCCTTTTCACTCTCCGTTTAATCTTAGGCTTGCCTTCCACGCTTTTCTCCATATCTTGCTACTTGCGTGTGTCTTAGTAAGTGTGTGTGTGTGAGTGGGGGGGCTATGTGTGTGTGAGAGAGAGAGAGAGAGAGAGAGAGAGAGAGAGAGAGAGAGAGAGAGAGAGAGAGACCCTAATTAACAGATGTAATCTGCAGCGGCTTCTCCTATGACTGAACACAAAGGCTTTCATCGCTACCAGATCCTAAGAGAGCTTTAATGAGCTCTCTCTTACACACACACACACACACACACACACACACACACACACACACACACACACACACACAAACAACTCTCTTGCCCAGTCTCTCTTTCCCTTACACTTTAGTCAGTTTTTTTGCTTTTCTTTCATTGTAACTGTTTTTTTTTTCTTCTTTTTTTAAATGACATTATAAGGATGACATTATCATTTTGATATATTCAAGCAGAACTGACATCTGCCTATATCTCTTCTCCTTTGTTTGCATACACTATATGGACAAAACTAATGGGACGCCTTTTTTTTTTTTTAGCCATATACTATGTAGTTCTTTCCCCAAACAGTTGGCACAAAGTTTACCGCATATGAGTGAATAGGATGTAAAATTTTGATTGAATAGGAGATGTGAGTGATGAAAAGTTTCACCGATTTGCCACGGTGCATCGGCAGAGAAGTTAAATATGTGCTGTGGATTTTAAATGTTGCCATTTGTATCGCGATGCGTCGTCTTTAACATATTTACACAGAAAAAAAACGATTTATTTCAATATGATTATTAGCAGATGTGCTTTATTTTATCATTTAGAAAGTGACCAATATTTTGTGACCAATATTTGTAGATTGATTTCTTCTTCCTCCTGTGAACTGTTTCTCAAGCACCACTTCTGCTACACGAATATGACGTAGCACAACACTACGGAGACCGAAGCGTGTTCTGAGAGCCACATAGAATGCAGCTTTCCAGGTGGAGGTGGGAGCTCAGTGGTTAAGGCATTGGACTTTGGATCGGAAGGTCACAGGTTCAAATCCCACCACCACCAAGCTGCCACTGCTGGGCCCTTGAGCAAAAGCCCTAAAACCCTCACCTGCTCAGTTGTAAGTTGCTCAGGATAAGGGCCTCTGCCAAATGCCGCAAATGTAAATTTACATGGCAGAGGTAGAGCTGCATCTTCCTGGAGACAGAACAGGAAAAGAACATCTGGTTTTATTTAATCCTTTGTCTGTTTTTTTTTTTTTTTTTTTTTTTTTTTGCACTACAAAGGCTATCACATCCAAAGACATTCTATACAAGTGTATGCCTCCGAAATTGTGGTAACAGTTTGGGGAAGAACCACATATGGCTGGAAAAGTCAATGCTTTTGACCATAGAGTGTAAATCCATTTTTATGATTTTCAGGATTAGCAAAACATAACTATGTAAATAAATAACTTTGCAAATAAAGAGGTGTATATATTCTTATATTTTGATTCAAAATTCAGCACAGAAGTACTGTCCCATTATTATCTCCAATAGGAGGCCAAAATGCATGAAGCCAAAACAGGATTAGTCATCACGCCCTCCATTTCCAGCTCACTTGGCTGAGGAAGAAGATGGCTGACCTCTCCTAATCCAGCCATATGCTCTCCATTCCCTATTTCCCTTCTCAGCAAAGACCGAGAGTTTGAAACACTGAATAAACAAGATTTAAAGCTTTAAAGCTTAAAACTCCTTCATAAAAAAATGCTATCTATATTTGAAGGATATTTAAAACTGACACTATCTCAAGACCCTAATCCTTTCGTTGGCCTTCGTTGGTTCGGTGTTGCACCAGACCTTGACCTCTTGCTCTTCCTGCCAGCCATGTGATCCTGCTTTACTCTGAAATGTTGTGGTTTGTTTGTTGTTTTTGGATGTCATTCGTTAGTTATTGGGTATGAATTTGATGTCTACCTACTATGGATGAAAAAAAAAGAAAACAATTTGCTCCACTCAGGTGATTGTTCAGTTCAGTGTCCTTCCAAATCTGGACAACGGCAGTTCGCTTCCTGGCAGGTCTCCAGCAGCATGATTTATATGAGTTTAAACAAATGACAACAAAAAAACCCTTACCAACTGCTATACAATATATAAAAACATTGCCTTCTTCTACATACTGTTCTAAACAGATACAATTCAGATACAAATATGAGGTAAACAACATTATAATGACAACAGTTTGTTGACACTTTACCATAAGATTCATATGTGCTTTTTAAACACCCCATCAAATACGGAAATTTGATATATATAGTAATACAGTAATCCCCCGCTTTACCGCGGTTCGAGTCTGGGCCCCCTTCCGGTTTGTTTCGGAATTGCATTTGCCAGGTAACTAATTTGTTTGGCTGATTTTCCCGGTCTCTCACCGATAGCACGATAGACCAAAAAACTAATGTGGAGCTAATGGAGTTTTATGTTGAAATAATGAAATTTATTAATAAAAATATCATTACTGTATTCTTGCAAATGTTTTCTGTGTGTGTTTAAAGTGTGTGGGAGAATGATTTATAACCTAAACGATAAAAAATAGCATTTTTGGGGTGGCTTTTGTTTATCAAGGTTTTTTAATGTAACCACCGCAATAAACAGGGGATTTCTGTATAAGCATAGTACATATATTGCATACATGTTCATGTTTGGATTTCACAGATATAGAAACATGTTAAATACTTGTACATATATGGCAAATATATTTCAAAATATTTTTATATATGTAACATATATTTTGCCAAATACAAAAACAGTCAGACTCCGACGTACGACATATCGACTTACGAATTTCCGGAGATACGACGATCACGAAAAAAAGAAATATATATATATCGAAGAACATATGAAATCAAACCTTTAAATGTAAATAACTTTCATATACAGTCATCATGTGTTCTGCTTGTGTGTTTGTGCAACGATTTGGCATATTTGCCAAATAAATGCCATACGCACATCATACGCACATAATTTGTTAAATATGATGCATAAAGGCGACTATGTATCTTAGAAAGATTCAAGTGTATTTGCTAACAGATTTGTTTTAATGAGAAAACATGTTTGTTTAAGAGTTAGCATATTAGCAAAGGAAAATGTACGTTGAGATGGCAAAGCTGTGTAAAAAAACCACAAAAACGTAATCTGTAAAACATGATGCACGTAGTGACATGATCAGAGTGATTCGAATTTTTTTTTTTAAGTTTTAATCACAAAAATTGCTGTTTAAAGCAGAAAAAAATACACACTGAGCCTTTACTCGGTCGACCGCGAGTGAGGGCGGGGCATCTGACAGGGCGAGAGATTCGCTCATCCTAGCTGTGCATCCGGCGTATCCTACATCGTACGCTGCTGCTTGTTGCTTGAAATTTTAAATAATTGTACAATTCTTTCGTACTGCCCTCGTCATCGTGAGATCGAACAATCACATGTCGGACCATCGTAACTCGGGGACCGTCTGTATCTTATTTGCGTTGGTCGATTCTATTCTAAGAAGAGCCCGAATCATTTCATTCCCCTGCATTTACATTTATGCATTTGCCAGATCAACATCCATCAGCACAGACGCCTAAGATAAGCACAAGTCTAACCTCTCGAATGACTCTCAAGAAATGTATCAAAGTTAAATAGTCCAATGAGCAAATTATACATTTACATGACCGTGAGCAACGTGAATGGATAATCAACACGGACGACAGCAAACAAAAGACAGAGGGTACGGTGAACAATGAAACTTAAACACTGGATCCGGTTAGCTGTTAATGTGAATCGGGTACTAACACAAAGGCATGGTGCAGTGGATGGTGTTAAGTGTAGTCACTTGACATAATCCTGCCATAACGTCTGCACAAATTTCAAAACATCCGCATAAAAGGGTCATATCAAATGCAACCAATGAACTAAAAAAAAAAAAATATGTAGGGAGTAAATAAATCACGTGACTGGAATAGTAAAAAAAAGAATCTGATTCGACGTAAATGCTGTATCATTGTTCAGCCAGGTATCCGTTTTCTTCCCTTCCTCGATTCCGATGTTAAACAAGTGCATTCGTCTGATAGCTCTGCACTAAAAGAGGATTGTTCATGTTATATCACCCAGCGGCCGTTAATTAAAATGAAGGTGTGTATGCAAATATTCCAGCAATGCTCACCGCTCCAGTGTCGGTCTAAGCGTGACTTCAATTTTCTCAGAATTGGTTTATAAATTGAGGTGTGAAATTTATGCAGAGGTGTGAAAGTGAAAGATAAACGGAAGAGCGCACCTTCCTGTAAACGCACAAAAAACGGGACAGAATTAACCCTGGCAATTCGAAAAAGTGGAACAATACTGAGAGTGGTTTTTTTTTAACAACATGAAATTTTATTTACTGTGGTTGATGTTGTTTTTTTGTATAAGGAGGAAACATCATGTAATGAAAAACACAGCAGATACAGAACAAGTATTTTTGTTCGGTCTTTAACAAGACACCAAACTTTCTAGCTTGTTCTACCGTTTTGCTATTTATAGTTGCATGCACACACACGCACACACACACACACAGACACACACACACACACACACACATACACATACACACACACACACACACACACACACACACACACGAACGGTTGCCCAAAGCATGTTTTAGCTTTGGATGCCCCATTTCTTCACTAAGCTAAAGTAAAGATAAATATATAAAAAAATTCTCTAAATATTACAAGTTGATTGCTTAAGATCTAGCCTCGGACCCCCCCAGGCTTCTGTCTCTGGTGCATTTAAACATTAAAAGTAGTTTAGTTTTTATGATCATTCCCACCACATTATTAGTTACTCGTTCATCTCCAGTACACCACAGTGGATCCGAAGAGGCAGGAATACACCCTGGATGGGTACCACACTCATGCACACTCATACACACTCATGCACACACACACACAAGATGGTCATACTTATCCTGTGTACCTACAGGCATGTTTTTCAGGAGGTAGGAGGAAACCTGAGAACCCAGAAGAAGCCTACAAAGATACAGAGAGAATATCCCGGACCTGTGAGACAGCAGTGTTCATCTCTAGATTAAGTATGTAACCCTAGTTCCCAGATGGAACGAGACCCTGCGTCAAAACACTTTGGGAATGCCCCAAAGGGTTTCGACGCAGCTTGAAGTTCCGGAATGGGGAACCACTATAAACAGTGTTTTTCTTTTCCTACAGTTTTAGAATGATAATAAAGAAAACACGACAATTATAGGACATATGAAATTCCACAATGGCTACAGGATGTTTTATTACCATTTATCATTTCTGTACTTTAATATAAATAGGCAGTATATCAATAGATTCGAGTTTTAATGTTAATATAGTATACGCTATACCGATTAAAGTATTGGGATACCTGACTTTTCCAGCCATATGTAATTCTTCTCCAAAACTGTTACCACCAAGTTGGAGGCAAACAATTTTATCGGATGTCTTTCAATGCATCTTAATTATTTTTCCCCTCATTTGAACTAGGAAACCCAAACTAGTTCCAGTATGACAAACCCCCTGTGCACAAAGACAGCTTCATGGTTAGGAGTGAAACATCTTGACTGGTCTGCTAGAGAGCTCAAACCCCATTGAAAAGCTTTAAGAGGAATGTGAACACTGACTGCACCCCAGTCCTCCTCACCTCAACTACATCTGTACCTGACTTTACTAACACCCTTGTGGCTGAATGAATCTCCACAAATCTCCGCAAGCACACTAAACAATCTAGTGAAACATCTTCCCAGAAGAGTTGAGGCTATTAGAAGAGCCGATTGGGAGGAAAGGTGGAATGGGATATTTAAAAAAATACATACAAATTTTATGGTGAGGTGTCCACAAACTTTTTAGCGTTTTTATAATTACATTTAGTTGTGGAATGTCTTAACTCGGGAAACTAGATAATTCCTGCTATTAATTATACTACAGCAGCTGCAAAGATTTCCTCACCTCTTCTGAAAAACAAACAAAAATGAAACTTGTCATGTTAAGAAATGTTACTGTGCACTGACCCTGGAGATACTTATTGATTTTATGTAAAATATATAATAATATGGTGTATAAATTTTTTTTATTTTATAAATAAATAAATAGATAAACATTTAAATACATTTGCTGCTTTGTATAGATATGTTTTTTTTTTTTTTTTTGCTTGCCCTAATCCAAAATTCAGTTTTATATATAATATTTCTTTATATTCCTTTATATTTCTACTTAACACTGACAGCTATTCCTCATGATAGAGAAGTACCATGCATTTGAGTATTATTCCTGACTGCTAAACACACAATTTCCTTGTTCTGGGGCTTGAGGTCCTGTTTACAGCATAGAAATGTACCTGGAACCGGGGTACCAAGCAAGTTTGGCCCAAGTGGACTACCATGGACCGGCTCCATCATGAACCAGTGAAATTTGTGACACATTTGTAACCGAAAACGCTCAGTCATTTCCAAATCAACATTACGATATTAATTTACGATGCGTTACCATCTCATCTCATCAGTGCTCCATCTTCATTGGCGCTCTCTCGATGCAAAACATCCTCAGATTTAAATCTTAAGTGACACTTGCGCGCTTCCCAATTACGGATTAACAAAGCATGTGTGATGACAAATGACAAACGCATAAAACACACATCTAACATCTTCATTAAGCTACTACATACGGCATTTCTCCATCCGAAGAACAGAGACGTGGTAGCGCTCGTCCCAGTCGGTGATAAATGAAATCATCACCGCCATTCGGTCTTCGTATCCAGTACGACCCGTGAGCAGCTAGACGTCGAAATTTCATTTTAATCAGAGCTACAAATTGGTGCTGCACTTAAGCTGTGAACCTTGATTATATTAGAATATCAAATAAGCAGGAGGGAGAGAAAGTATGAACACACTGGCTTTTTCATTTTCCTTTACATTTCAATTCAATTTGATTCTTGTGACACTTCTGGATCCCTAATGAACAAGAAAGAGGAGACAGTGGTGAGGAAAAGCTCTCTGAGATGACACACAAAGCAAAAGCAAAATCAAAAGCAAAACCCATCGTTTTCTGAGTGTGGGACTGGATCATAAATATAAATTATATGGAACAGTGAGCTGGTGGATTAAAATAATTCGGTGACCAGGTCAAGAGACTTTTTTACGGGGCAGCCAAGAAAAGCAGAAACACTCTTCAGCTGAGGAGGAAAGATCATGGCTGCATCTCTAGAAAGGGACTGGTGATGAAGATATTATTGGAGAGACTCTGTTGGAAATAGTTTACCAAAGTCCATAAAAGTAAAAAGAAAATTATAATAATAGCTATTATTTTAATAGTTATTGTGGGGGGGATAATTATTTGAGTCCCTGCTGATTTTGTAAATTTACCCCTTACAAAGAAATGAACAGTCTGGAATTTTATGGTAGGTTTATTTTTAACAGAAGGAGAGAAAAAATATTTAATATATTAACAATTTAAATTAAATATAAATTAATTTGTATTTGATCGAATGAAATAAGTATTTTATCCCCTACCAAACAGCAAGAATTCTGACTCCCGCAGACCCAAATTAATCCTGTCCCTTTAGGAAAGCTCTCCTAATATCAACTAATTATGTGTATAAAAGACACCGGTCACAGAATTAACATCTTATATTCAACACCATGGACAAGACCAAAGAGCTGGACTTGTGCGAAAAGGATTTCAGGGACAAGATTGTAGACCTGCACAGGCTGGAATGGGCTACAAGGCCATCAAATTGTTGCCCTGGCCATATGTTTTTGGCCAGTGACATGCTGGAAGACCCATCCAACACCGATCTTCAGTTTTCCAAAGGGCAGGAGGTTCTCATCCGAGATTTGACAGTGCATGGCCCTGGTTCATGGTTCATATATATATGAATATATTCATATATATATGTACTGATAGGTCACATAATGTTGATTCGTTTTCTCACAGCAGGTTAATTGTTTAAATGGGAAATTGTTTCTGGAAAACAAATTATGCTGTACAGTACTTTTCCTCCAGTAGAAAGTCTTTGGGGCAAAACGTTGGAAACACCTAGTCTTTTATGATTTTAGAGAGCCACAAATATGTTTTTCAATTTATAAATCTATATCTATTTATATATATTCTATATATTTAAACAGTCGACAATTTTCCTTTGACCATATATAATTATATAAATGTACACAGGTTTAACTTTATTTTTAAAGTAGAATTGACATTAAAGCACTAAAGCATAAAATTAACAAATTGGATGTTTTTTTATTTATTTGATAAAAATTATTAGGTAGTTCCAAATTAATGTAGTTACACTTGGGGACACCTGACCACAAGATAGGTTGGTGCTTGTCTTTAAACATACCATTCCATTAACAGTCCCCATTTTTGCTGTTATAATAATCTTCACTCTTCTAGTAAGATGTTCTACTAGAATTTGAAATGTTCTTGTGGAGATTTGTGGAGATTCATTCAGCCACAAGGGTGTTAGTAAAGTCAGGTACTGATGAAGGTGAGGGGGTCTGGGGTGCAGTCAGCATTCACATTCCCCAATAGGTGTTGGCTTTGTGTACAGGGGCATTATCATGCTGGAACAGGTTTGGTCTCCTAGCTCGAGGGAAAATGTTATGCTACAGTATCCAACGATCCTATACAATTGTTTGCCTCTAATTTTGTGGTAACATTTTGGGAAAAACCACATGTAGCTGGAAAAGTCAGGGGTCCAAAAATTGTTTGGTTTTTTTCAGCCGTTTTGTTCTTGTACACTCTTTTTTCTCTCTCTCACTTTTTACTTCAATTTGATAAGACAAAAAAAATTGCGACTTGTCAGGTCACTAACACACGTCAAATTGCAAAGTTCCCCGCCATTAAAACTTTCCCATGACAAAAACTTCACACAACTTCTTATGAACATTCTCACAGTACATTAAGCTATCATCATGACATCGGTTGTACAGTGCATTATAAAAAGAAAAAAAGCCTTTCTCTTCTAAACTTAAACGGCTTTATGTCAGCAGTTTGGTTGTTGCTATAGAAACAACGTATTCAAACAAGTATTAATAAAAGCCTGGGGTTTGCCTTTGCTCTTTGCATCCAAAGCACTACTGTGTGCTTTGTGGAATGTAACACAACCCTGTCACTGATTATTCACCTGTAACAGCCCACCACTAAGTGTTTTACTTACTTAACATATGATTGCTTCTAGTTAATCTTTTTATATACTGAGTGTGTTATATACCGGAGTGTGTATCTGAAAGTTTGTTTGCTTTGCACTAACTTTCCACAAAAGAAGCAGTTCAACAAGCTTAAAAAAAAAATCATCATCCATCATTGAAACACACGAGGAGCGAATGGCAATGCGCCATGATTTTTCATGACAAAGTAAATCAAACAGATATACGGCTGCTTATTATTATTGTAATTTAGATAATGCTGCTTGACTGTGTGTCTTATTAAAGCAAACAAATTAACATTCAGGTGCAATAATCTTCCTTCACACAGCCGCTTTACTGCTCCAGCCTGGTACAGATGAATTATTTTTCCAGATAGGTATCGATTCCGAAGTGTCTCAGCTTTTAAAAAAAACACAGGATTTCAAAGTTCAATATATTTAAAGCAGTCCTGACCAACTACAATCACAGTTTAATGATTTACTTATCTACACTTTATGAACCAATGTATTGGGAAACCTGAATTTTTCAGTCATTTCTGGAAATGTTAAAATAAAGTTGGTGACACATAATTGTATAAGACATCTTTGGATGCTGCAACATCAGACAGATGCTACATTCAATCTAACCAGACAACCAGTTAGCATCATTATTGATGTATTTAATTCTCCCAAATGTAACAACAGCATTTGTCTTATCATCTGGTCATGCTGACTTTGAATCGTAGCAATGCCAAAGCCATTCATAACCAGGAGTTCAAAAGGGCAAAACTGGCCATGCATGCAGTGAAGGAAGGGTGGGTTGCATTCTCTCTCCCACTATCCATCACAATAACAAGTGTCTATGAGCTCATGAATGTGAAAGTGGGCGGATAGCTCTGTCCTTCGAGCATGATATGCATTAGCAGCAGTAACAGGACGATGTGGTCGGCTGTCTTCGCATGTCTCGGAGGACAAGTGAGTTGGTTGACCTGACTGGATGTCATACCTTCTATTTCTCTTTGAAGTTCTCCTCATTTGGAAATCATTTCCTAGTAAAGATGGCCCCACATGGACAGCATAAAGATAAACTAGCTTACTCAGGATGGTAGCACTTAGTCACTATGAAGATAACTACAATTCCTATGACCAGTTTTGCACTCTGTGAGTGGACATTTGATACCTTAGATTTTGTATTGATGAATTAAACCTTTTCTCCTTATAGTACACGATTATATAGTGGAAATATAAAAAGGCACTAGACAATGTCACCCAGTTGAGATTAGGTTCCCTTGGGGTCGATTTCTCTCAGCTTCTTCTCCATGTTGTCTCAGGCAGTTTTTTTTCACCACTGTCTCCTCTGACTTGCTCAACAAATGTAATCAAATATCTAAAAAAATATCATAAATATAATAAAATCCTATACAACATACTATAGTGACAGATAAATAAAATTGAATTGAATTGCATTGCATTCAGATGCTAAAGTTAGGGTTGAAGAGACATTTCTGGTTTGACAGTTCTGTGAGTTCACTGTGAGTTTTTTCATAGTCAGAGTCTGAGCATTTAGTCGAATGTACTGTAGCAAAAGTGCCATTGAAAACAGCTGGTTTATTAAGGTGATTAAAAGAGATGAATCAAGAAAACAAGACAAGTTACATTCTGTTATCACTCACATTACTAAGATCCCTCAGCAGCCTCATGTCTTGTGTCTCTTAGTTATTGATAAGACAGAAATGCGTAGCTACATGTCTCATTTTGAATATTTTTCTCTTTTAAATAACAACCATTTTAAAATATTGCTTAATATTATATATTAGAACATCTGCTATAAGAACCAGTGTGAATGGTTTGTTGCTGTAAATGCAATAAAATGAGTGTAATTATATTATATATATATATATATATATATATATATATATATATATACAGTACAGACCAAAAGTTTGGACACACCTTCTCATTCAAAGAGTTTTCTTTATTTTCATGACTATGAAAATTGTAGAGTCACACTGAAGGCATCAAGGGCTATTTGACCAAGAAGGAGAGTGATGGGGTGCTGCGCCAGATGACCTGGCCTCCACAGTCACCGGACCTGAACCCAGTCGAGATGGTTTAGGGGTGAGCTGGACCGCAGAGTGAAGGCAAAAGGGCCAACAAGTGCCAAGCATCTCTTGGGGAACTCCTTCAAGACTGTTGGAAGACCATTTCAGGTGACTACCTCTTGAAGCTCATCAAGAGAATGCCAAGAGTGTGCAAAGCAGTAATCAAAGCAAAAGGTGGCTACTTTGAAGAACCTACAATATGACATATTTCAGTTGTTTCACACTTTTTTGTTATGTATATAATTCCATATATAATTCCACATGTGTTAATTCATAGTTTTTATGCTTTCAGTGTGAATCTACAATTTTCATAGTCATATAGTTTCATATATATATATATATATATATATATATATATATATATATATATATATATATATATATATATATAAGCATTAACATGAAATCAATAGAAAAAAAAATCAATACAAAACCAAATACTATTGAACACAGTGTTTTTTTTTTTACTTGGTGATAAATACACCAATGACCCCACCATACACACTGTGACAGCTGGGTTCTCAATTGATCCATGTAAGTGAGTGTACAGATGCTGTTTCTACAATGCTGTGTGTGAGCAGTATAAAAAAGCCTGTAAAATAGCTGCTGATGGCTTCATCGATCACTGATTGTGCTCTCGGGCAGTTACAGGAATATCTAGTGAGTCACAATTCTGTCTGAACGAAAGGAATTATAAGAAAAGCTGTCCTATGTGTCAATGATACACAAGTTAAATTTAATCCTCTACCTGCCTTATTAGAGGTCACAGACATTTCAAACCTTAGTTTAATGAAAAAAATAACTTATCAGGGGATATGTGACCTCCACTCATAGTACTAAGATTCCGGTCGAAATCTTAATGTACAAAACCGGACATTGTTTTGCTCTCTTGCCCCTTTGACATGATCTACTTGGCAACCTGTTTGCCTCATTGAGTGTATGATACTGTTAAATAAACCTTTAAAAATAACCTCTTGCCCCATCCCTGATATTCTACCTATCACTTGTTCCATGTGGCCTTGACTTGCCTCGACTACAAACAGAGGTGGTAATACAGTAAGAGCTATTCTGAGACCTTAAAACACACTCAGCAATGACAAAGCGGACACTCATACCATTAAAAAATATATAATAAACGACCTACATGTGAGGGGGGACGTCGGCCGTAAAACGCGATAAGCCGGGCGTTTAAGCGGAACGAGCTTGTCGAGAGATATTTCAGGAAAATTAACCCGAGCCGTGTAGCATGCAGAAGTAAATCAAACGGGGCTTCAGGGGGAGCAATGCTCACTTCATGTTTCATTGCAGGACAAAGGGAGCACTTTGTTGCCATTATGAGGCTAATGAGGGGATTTTCTTTCAGTTAGCTAATAAGTAAATGTATATTGGTGTATGTATATAGAGAGAGAGAGAGAGAGAGAGAGAGAGAGAGAGAGAGAGAGAGAGAGAGAGAGAAAGAGAAAGAGAAAGAGAGAGTGGGAAAGAGACATTGTCAATGGTTGGTTGTTATAAACGCAATAACCTATTAATTGTAGCTGTAGTTGCTGTCTAAGCTGCAGGTCTAGATAATGAATAGACCTATCACATTTAAATGTAATTAGCACTAAAATTCATGGTTAAGAGCACATATAAAAGCATTGAAATTAAATCAGTAGAATAAAAATCAATACAACAAACACTATTGACAACTTTTTTCTTCCTGTTACTTGGTGAATCACCCAATGATACAGTCTGTGACAGGTTCTCAATTGATTCATACATTGTGTGTGTATATATATATATATATATATATATATATATATATATATATATATATATATATATATATATATATATATATGTACAGAATTTAAACATCAAATGGTAATGCCTTCAGTGCACCCGAAAATGCATTTTTACATTCATGTGAAATGGGAACAGTTTAGACAAAGATCATTTGGAAACCTTTTTCAAAAATTGCTTGTCTCACTGAAACAGTCACTTCCCTGAACTGTGCATGTAAAAAAATCATAAAATAAAAAGCCTTATTTACTTTCTGACCCTTTCAATGTGTTTAATCTTAAGGTTGTACAAAGTGACATTAATCTGCAGAACTGCTGACTGACAACTGCAGTTACTCATTTACCATCTTGATTACTTTGAGTTGAATGGGTCACATGACTGGGCTGCATGACTAAAAATTGTTTTCGATTATCAAATTTTTTTCAGTTCACTCTACAACAGAAACAAGAACAGCAACAGTGTTTTAAAATCTATTCACTTGGAAGATCTTTTTCCGAAAGCTCTGTTTTCCGGTACTGGCTCAGTGTGGGTGTAAAGAAAAAAAATATTTTTAAATGTATCCGGATTAGTGTGGATGTAACCTCGAGGTGCTTTCACACCTGTCAATCCAGTTTCTGAATCGAGACTCAAATTCCTACGTTTGGGTCATTCGCAAATGCGGTTTGTTTTATATTTTTCACGGCACAAACTGAATAATAAATCTGGGCTGAAGCATGTGTAAAGCTAAAAGGACATCCATAATATACCTGTATTCATTAGTCAGAAATAATAGACAAGTAAATCATAAATAATTAGACAAAAAATAAATAAATATACAGTAGACAAATAAGATACAAGTATGTACAGAAATCACCTGGGAAAAGAATCACCTGAGGGTGTCCATTTTCGTTCACCAGACCCAAACTTACATCATAATACATTCTATTATAATGAGCTGCTTTATACTTGTCACATGTGCATTACAGTACAGTTAAAATTCTTTCTTTGCATCCCATTGTTGTAAGGAAGCTGGGATCAGAGTGCAGGGTCAGCCATGTTACAGCACCCCTAGAGCACTGAGGGTTAAGGGCCTTTCTCAAGGGCCCAAAGAGTGGCAGCTTGGTGATACCAGGGCTTGAAACCTTTTAAACAGTAACACAGGGCCACTGAGCTACCTCTTCCCCAAATCTCCCTCTCTGTCATCTGGCAGCTCACGGTTGAGTTTAGCAGCTCTACAATGGATCAGCAGAAAAATTAACACAGCAATTGAGTTCACTTCATGAGCCAACTCAAGATAGTATCGCTTTGAGCGACAATCTACAACTGTTGTGTTTTCACCTACACAAACCAACCAAATAGTGTGTCACAGTTCAAGGCAGCCTACAGACAAAACTCAGGTAATAATGACATTTAACCCCATGATCTGCACTTAAAAATAAATGACGTGAAAACTCGTAAGCTATCTGCCCTCTTCTGGATACTGTAAGGCCACATAAATGGCTAGTTCAATTGTGATTGACTGCTAGGCAATAAAAAAGCATCTTGGCCAAAAATTGCCCATATATTGTCCCACCCTGACTAATGGCCATGGATGACTTTTCTGATTTTCCATTTGTAAACCATTTTGAAGATTTTTCTGCACAAAGCCGCACGTTTTTTTCATTAAAACTGCTTAGTCATCAAACAGCGTAACAACCATATGAATGCTCTCTACACAGTTTACTTATCCTGTCCTCATTTAATAAAGAGACATTTTCATTTTCTCTTTAGTCCTGAACTTTTTGGAAAGCTCGTGCATCCAGCAGTTTAAATGCAATTTCGGCTTCACGCAGAGAGCATTTAATCAACGGTCACAAGCGCAGTTTGTGTGATACATTGCAAGCTCATTTCAGATTGAAGGGTAATTTTGTGCACGCTATGAACACATTGTGTGGACACAGCAAGCTGCAGTGTGTGGTATGCCTACTCAAATATGTACAAATGGCCCATAGACTTAATCAACAGGCTGTGTGAACTGCTCCATTTAACACTATTTGCCATGGCTTCCATTGCCTTGAGGTCAGTTTGCCCAGGAAACAGTGTGCACTGACAAAATATACAAGGTACAAAATATAGTCAAAAGCTTATGGATGTCTAAATATCAGTGCTTAATGAACATCGTATTCCTGATTTAGTCTATTTTAGCTGATCTAATAAGCGCTACTTTTTTAGAAAGGCTTTCGGCTAGATATTTTCCAGTTCATTTCATCAGTTTAAGATCAGGACTTTGTATTCGTCCATTGCAAAGATGGTTAACCAGTACTTTATAGACCTCGCTTGGTGTACAGGGACATGCTGGACAAGTTTGGGTCTTCTAATTTCATACATTCTCTCTCTTGCTTGTCCTACACATGGTCAAGGGGGGTCTGTAGTGTATCCGAGGAGGTTTGGGTACAGGACAATGTGGACTGGGTGCTCCCATATTACACACAACTTTCCACACATTGCGGACAATTTGGAAATCTTAATTAGTGACAAGAAGATCGGATTGTTCTAGGAGCTTGTTCTTTGAATATCTATCATCAAAATGAATGAGTCATTTAGTCATTGAATGACTCATTTTTGAGTCATTTAGTTCATTTTGTTCCTTCAATCCTTTACTAACCTTCATAGTGTATATGGAAGTCACGTAATAAAAGGATAAATGATTTAGACCAGAGGACTTATAAGATGAACAACTCACTTCTGTTTTCTGTATAATGCACTGCACAGCATCTATGGGAGTCACGTGATAAAAGAATGAATGACTCGGACTAGAAGAGTCAAGAGGTAAACTACTCAATTCTGCTTCCTCTACATAAACTATGGAGATTTTGCGATGCTTTGCTCATTCGCGTCCAACAAAAAATGAACAAATCACTCTTTGAGACTACTCGTTCTTGTGAGTCACATTACTCGTTAAAAATGAACGAATCTTTAAACAAAAATCAACCTATAACATATGACTTTGGACTAGGGAAAGAAACCAAAGTACCCAGAGGAAGCCATACAAAGACATTCTATACAATTGTGTGCTAATAACTTGTGAAAAACATTTTGTATAAAACTTCACAAGTAAGCATTGTGATGTGTCGCAAAAGGAACAAATGAAAGCTCTACTGCTTTGGAAAAATTGCTCAAAAAATTTGAGGAGCCATAGAACTCGCTTGCAAGTTTAGCTTAGCTAATGTGCTAGGCTAATATTTTGTTTTAATGGGTTAGCTAATGCATATTATGCCGCTGAAATGTCAGTCAAAACTCAAATACTAAAACCATACAAATGTATGTTTGCTAACATGTCGTTGGAAACTCGTGAGAACAACAGGGTGCATTGAAATTGGATCTTTATTTATCTTCTATAAAGATAAAGATGCAATTAATGTTCAAAGAACATTTTACTGGTGTCCTGAGTGCTAAACTTATCAAAATAACTGTTTTACATCCATTATATAGAGCAAATTGCATAATTTCAGGTGAAGTTACTCATTATGGTAAAGGCTGGTGTATTGTATCGAATGTAGGCAGACATATTTATGGTTTCACAGTATTTGGAATATCACATGACTGCACTTCTTTTTAATTTATGAAATTTTGTGAAGTTTGACAGACTGCAAGTTCTGGTCCATATCATTTAAAGACTTGGTGTTATTAAAGTGGAGTTGTGGCAGACAGACTTAAGATGAGTTGATCAGTGTCATTCCGCAGCAGTTGGTGTGCCAGATGGAGGTGTACGTGAGCTCTCAAGGTGACGTGATACACAACTTGAGATGTGATCAACATTCCGATGTATTACAAAACTGACTGCTTTAAATATGGCTGTGTTTTATTTGAAACCTTTTTACGCTGTTAATTTAGGCATGGTCACATGGAAAACGACATTTATGAAAGAAAGACTACACACCCACACACACACACCACACACACACCTCCTTCTGTGGGACCAACAGGTCCCAAGGCCACAGCTTCTGTGGTAGTGATATGTTCAGTGACCACATCTCATTCTGTGGGGTTTTAAGGTTCAGAGGCCACACCTCCTTCAGTGGGAGTAACAGGTTTAGAGACCACACCTCCTTCAGTGGGAGTAACAGGGTCATAGGCCTCATATCCTTCAGTGGGAGTAACACGTTCAAAGGCCACAGGTTCTTCAGTGAGATTCTACCGATAAGGTTCTTCAGTGGGACTAATATCTTCAAATGCCTCACCTCCTTCACAGCAATCAATAGGCCACAGTCCCTTTAGTGGGATCGACAGTTTCAAGGTTCACACATCTTTAACTGGGAATGACAGGTTCGGGGATAGTCTTGCAAAGTCATGTGGAATTTTATTTTAGTCAGATATTGCTTACTGCTTTTTTTCTGTTCAAAAAAAACTTGAAAATATAAACTCTACACAGTAAAATGCTTCTTGGTTGATTTTTGATGATTCAATAAAGCATCTGGGTAACAATAATGTCCATAAACACTGGTCCTAGAAAAAAAATCGGCCAATCATATCAAATGACTTTTTTTTGCCTGCAGACCTCACAAGGAGGGGAAAGGGTCATGTTCTCAGTGTTGTGTTGGAAATGGGTGCAGAAAGGTTTCATTCTTGGAATAGAAAATGAGTCAATTAGACTCCACTCAGCTTTTTTTTTTGCCTCAAACCCCCTCTCTTTTCACCTCTCTGCGTGTCTTTTCTCCAGCCCTCACATCATTTCCTTATGATGAGAGAGTGGAAATCAAAACCATTGCTCGGGGCCATGCTTCGCTGCTCAGCACGGAGTTGAGTGCACATCTCTAGTGGCCTCGATACTTCCTATGCTCTCTTCCACTATCCTTCTTTCTATCTTTCCAAATGTTTATCCTCCAAAAAAAGGTGAACGCCGGGTTTGTGCTGTGATTCGACGGCATCTGTCTCGTAAAGCTGTTTAAACTTTCATTGGGTTATCGCCTTGAGTTACAACGCACTGAAAAGTAATGAGGTCGTATGGGAAGGGTTTATTGATTCACTCTCGCTCACTGCCAGCTTTCCAGAGTTAGATATGCAGCGAGGAGAGCACCAGATGGCCGACCTCAACCTCCAGACCTATTAAAGGAACGGTCGGGGTCTTTTTTAAACTGACTCATGGGCACCTGAGTGACCCTAAAATGGAATATTTTATTCCTTTTATTCCGGGGTTGATCCATATTAATGGTGAGAAGAGGCAAGTGTCAATTGTCATAAGGTAGGTCTCAAACCAGCGGGTTTCCTCGAGTCCTAAAGAGCCTCAGGGGTAAAACTCCCCCGCGTCTCGGAGCAGCGAGGTTCGCCACACTGCCTTTTGAAGCCTCGGCTGGTGTGCATCTGCACTTATAATTCTAATCACATTACCATTGTGGCACTGATTACTGAGGCAGGAAATCAGAAATGATAATTCATTGCTGCAAACACAGACAAGCTCTTTCAGAAACTCCTACAGAGGCTCTGAAGCCCCCCTGGCTAGATTTGGATCCCCTGTGAGTTACAGAAAGAGAAAGATAAGAAACTTCTTAATATTGTAAATGAGCAATTTATTCAACCTTCAAGCAAGAAGGCTGGAGTGTTTCATATAAGTGAAGCACACTGAGGCATCAAAAATAACTTTTTTCTGTTCACATTTTCAGTTCACATATAAATTCAGCTTTCAGATCATTTAAGAATCAAAGGAAATACTTGGCATGAAAAGTAATCAATCATCTGACATATAAAATATTCATTACAACTGACAAAACATAAAATAATACAGTTTATTATTGTTTTTTGATTCAGCAGAGGCCACCCTTTTTTCTAAGACATGATTAAATATATGTCATACCTTTTTATAGGAACTGATAGAACACGGGCCAAACTTTTTAATAGTAACTTATAGCACAGAGGCCACAACTTTTTATAGGACTTGACAGAACACAGGCAACACCCTTGGCATAGTAACTTATAGCACAGCGGCCAGACCTTTTAATAGGACACAGACCACACCTTCTTCAGAGTCCACACTTTTGTTAAAGAATTTAATAACAAAGTGGTCATGCCTCCTCCCTTGAAACAAGGCACAGAGACCACATATCCTTCTTAGGAACTCAGGCCACTCCTCCATCACTTTGATTGACAGCACAGTGGTCATGCTATCTTCCCAAACACTATTTGCAAAACCTGACTATGAAAGACCCCGATGGCAGAAAATGGAACATATCCTTTAAAGGAATGAATGAAGCCACGTCTTCTTCCCTGAGACTCACAGCACAATGATTACACCTTAACAACAAGAACATAGGCCACACCTCCTTCAGAGCAATTAATAGCACAGAACCAAGTTTCAGAACATTTCTTCCCCAAGCCTGATAGAAATGGAGACCCTTTCTCCTTCCATGAAACTGGGAGAAGAATGATTCTGCCTCAATAACTGACATAAAGGCAACACCTTCATCATAGCAACTTATAGTGCAGAGGTGATGCCTTCTGAAGGTAAGGAACAGAGACCACACAAAAAAAAAATTTAAGTGGCATCTAGAAACTGAAAATCAAACACT
Source organism: Silurus meridionalis (assembly GCF_014805685.1). Lineage (NCBI taxonomy): Eukaryota > Metazoa > Chordata > Actinopteri > Siluriformes > Siluridae > Silurus > Silurus meridionalis. The sequence goes on along the minus strand of NC_060894.1, from coordinate 4,270,931 downwards.
GCTGCTGTCCCCAAAATGATTATCCCTGCCTTATTCCGGAGAAGTTATAGTAAGTCACATCCTGATAACATCAACACTCAGCCAACAACCGGCAACAAGTCAAAACAGCACTGTAATTTTAGATTGAATTGAAAATCGTGCAGTAAAAAAAAAAAAAAAATCAAGACAAAACCAACACAAAAAAACAATGATTCAAGGACATGCCCTCTTGAGACTCAGTCTCGTTATTCCTCGCCAGACTTCATTCTTTTCACAAGCTATTCATCCTGCACATCTATCACCCAAAACCCAACGTGCTATGCTTGTTATTTTCCAATTTTCGGCTGCTGACAGAAATTATTTACTCGTAATCATGGCCTGCACACTACCCACTGAATTAAGCGGGGCACGCCGGAGGATGATGTCATTCACGCTGAGCGTTTTGGAATAATTTCGGATAATTTATAGCCAAGCCGCATAATGATGCTGCGTCGACTTCAGCTGAGGGGAATTGAATTAACAGTGTGCTGAATAGCTCTCCTCACATTCCCACATGAATAAACCAACTGGATTACAGCAACACTGGGTGTCAGGATAATAAATTCACGCTATAATCACCGTCTGACACAATATGACTTTTGAGAACTTGCCATTTTATAGGATAATGACATTAAATGTCATAAAACACTGCAATACCAGATTAATGTATAATTAGTTATTTGTAGGAAAATTCTAGAATGTTGTCTACTTTAGTCACAACCACATCACTTATAAAGTGAATATAAGGAAAGGATAATATTTCTAGTTTAGTTCTGAATTCATCTGTGAATGAAATGAAAATCATTTGTGGCTAGGAATTTGGTAATAAGGATACCTAAAGACTTTTCCATTGTTTTAGCTAATAAGGCTATTTTTCTAGCACACTTGTTTATCCAAAGAAAAATATCATTACTTCCAAAACTTCTTGGCAAACAAACTTTGATTACACTCAGGATCGGTCAGTAAACCAACCTGAGTTCATTATGCCATATTAGAAAACATTAGAAAGCATCCCAACTTGGGATTTCATTGCTGCAACAATGAACAGGTACACCAACATTTGTTGTATTCCATTTGTATACGCACCATAATTGAATGGTTTTTAACATTTACAATTACAACATTTAAGAGACACCCTTTTCCAGAGAGACTAACAAAGTGCTTGTCAATGGGACGCAGACTAGGAATAGCAGCCTTCTAAAACTCTATTAGAAGTGAAAACATTTTTAAATATTCCTATAATCTTCAGCTAAAATCTGTAGTGTTTGTTAGCTGGTTTGCTTACCAACAGCAGATGAATAGCCATTTCGATCAATTTTTTTCTCCAGAATTCTGGAATATTTCAGACTCTTACCTGCAGTGTAACTTCTCCTGCGACAAATATCAAACCAAGGACCAATCGAAGCACCGAACCCGATGACACAATTAGCACGAACCACCTCATGGAAAATTCTGAAACAAGTCAGATGGACAGTACAGAAAGAAGAGAAACTTATTGAGTTATGAAGAGAAAAGAAGTGATTGTCTGACATTTTTATTATAAGGCGTGGCATGAACGAAGTTACCGCTACAGATTGGTTTTGTTTGATGCTAGCTAAAATTAGCAATATAGAATGTGAGTCTAAATGTGTCACAGATTGATGATTCTGAGTCTTTTTCTTGTCTGGATCATGTTTTACTGTTGTACAGTTTGACATTATGACAACTGAGATCCGACAGTGTGACATGAGGATCAGTCTGACAAGCGACAATAGCAAAGGACTATAAAAATAGAACAATGTGAGCCTGGCATTTGTTGATCTGACATCAAGTGGAAGTTTATTCCACCACCTAGGTGCCAAAACAAAGAAGCATGTGGAAGCGTGTCTTCCTTGTACCCTGGGAAATGGTGGAACAAGTCAACAGTGTTTGAGAATCAGGGTATTAAACAAGTATCTATTTACAGAAACTTTAGACAATGTACTGCAATACATTTCAATGATTTTGAATGTAAAAATGTGTGTTTGTGTGAAGTTGAAGTAGGCTCGCTCTAGTGTCTTCACTTTCTAGCCGGGTTGTCTGAAGCTAGAAACTCCTCCTGAGTCCCCACTGTGCACTCCTCAGGATCTAGGAGTGGTTTCCAAATATAAACAACTCTTTCCGGGTTGGTGAAAATCTTGGATAATTGACCACACTATATTTAAGTGTACAAGAGGTAGTGATTTTTATACAGCAACCTGATTAATGTGATTAAATAGATAACTGCTTGGTCATGCGAAAAACTTAAAATAAAACACAATAAGCATAAAACCATAGACTATATTGAGCGTCATTGATATATTAAATTGTGCCTTCAGTATAGACAAAAATAGAATAATTCCTTTCTTTTCTTACTTATGTTTTAATATATATTTTTGTCCATGAATATATATAAAATTATTCCCAATGGTCTATTCTTTTCATTTCATATCGTTTTTCTCTGAATGTCTGTCAACGAGTTTATATCCAATCAGAATTCATCCATTCAGCGCTAGTCAGAGATATTCAAGTTCAAATACAGGTAGTCCTCTACTTAAGATGGCGATACGTTACGATGACCCCATCGTAAGTTAAAGATGGTACTATGACTGTGGCAGTCTTTCCTGCTTCATGCTGATTTATAATTAAAATTGTCTGCTCTGAATTGAAGGCTTTTCTCTTCTTTTTTTTTTAACTACAAGCAGGAGACATAATTTGGCATGGAAGACATGCTTTTATCACTAAAATTGCTGTTTGAAAACATTTGAAACAGAAAAAATTGCTGACAGAGGAGAAAAAAAAATTGGTTGCAGTTACACTTACATTTACAAAATATGGAGAACTTTTTAAGAAAAGCTGGACAGTCTGAGAAAAGGTTCCAAAAGTTCAAAACAGTTGTTAATCTTTTTCATGAACCATTTATGATTTTGCATTTTCTTTCTTGTACAATTTGCACAAAACCACACAATTTGCCTTCATTTTAAATTAACAAAAAACTGTAATGCACAAAAAAAATGCTCATACTATGAGGTTAATATTGATGTTTCCGCTAGAGATGATGTGTGCGGGCAGTGCAGCTGTGACTGCAGTGAAAGGAGAATTGTTGAATTTTCATTGGGTTTCTTGCTTTAGTAATAACATTCATTCTCACTGTATGAGACTCCTGTCTGTGATGCAGCTCTGTTATACTGCTATACTTTCTGCATAATATTAATTTCTATAGCCTTGGTGTCATCATGATGGTATTAAGAGGTAGACTGATTCAGGCAGGACACCACTGAAAGCATAGGTGTGAAATGCACAACCCACCACTGGTAAATATGGTAAATATCAATCCTATACATGATAGAGACGAACTTTGCTACATTACTTGATCAAAATGACAGAATTGATGATAGAATTTATATACATGGTTTACACCTTTTCTGTCAGGACAAAATATTTGTTATTATATATTTATTATATTATAATAATGCATTACTACCAGGCGGATTTGTAACACAAAACACCTTTATTGGATATTTTTTAAAAAAGACTTTACATCTACATTTGTGTACACTGTAAAAATGGAATGTAACGTTTGCAATGAAGAAAAACACGAGGTTTAGATGTGTGCAGTCTCACCTCAGGAGAACGTGGAGTGTTTGGAGAGGAGCTTTCAGCGGTCTAACTGACATCAGCAGGAGGATAGACATACTGCAGAGTGACGGAATGATGAGACGCTGAGCTTCACACACTCACAAACATATCATCATCAGCTCTATGAACTCTCACTCACACACACACACACACACACACACACACACACACACACACACACACACACACACATACACACACACACCCACACACTCAGCAATGACACAACCTCTATAACACGCTGCGCACGGCTGGTGAACTCAAATCCAGCTGTGTATACCGCCTGCAGAATTGTTCTGGATGACATACACAGACACCACAGAGAGACACTATACACACACACACACACACACACATACACACACACACACACACACACACACACACACACACACACACACAAAACACATAGTGCATCCTGTGAAACCCTGAATTACTCCAGCATTGGGAAAAAAAAGCATGAGACTGAATTGCTTCCTGAAGATAAGAGGCAGTGTTCTGTGTTTCTTAATATTTCACACTTTATATATAATATTTTAAATAATATAAAATGCTTAAATGAGCATAAATTGATCGTAAAATGTCCTGGTCATTTGCAAAAGTTAGTTAAAAGGTTAATATTTTTTGCACTCGCTTGTGTGTCCATATTGAAAAATGTCAATTGCCAAGTATGGTCATGGTACAGATGATTTACAATGCAACAAACAAGGTTCATGAAATCTCACACAGAGCTCAAAATGAATGGTGGAATGATCACCAACAGGGTCTTCCAGTAACACGGCTTCCAGTGAAGGTAGTTGTGTGGTAAACGTTCTGAGCTTGTGTGAGAGAACAGAACTCTTCCATACCAGCAGGTGGCAGTGATCTGTATTCAACAGCCAAACAGGGAAACTGGAAGAGCTAGAACTGTGATAACACTGTATAAAGCAAGCGATATTTGGACCTGCCGCGATCATTGCTGATGGGGTCGTGTGGATTTTTATCACAGTTCAGCCAGAGTTCAGCTTTCACTATTCAGTTTGCTCTCAAATCCAACTTAGTATGTAGTAAGCCGTAGTGTGTAAAAGAAAAGGTGTTATTATAAATATGAGATATAAAAATATATTAAATATATTTGATTCAGAAATAAACCCAATGGAAAAAGAAACAAAAAATGGTCAGAGACGATTGTTTGTGCAGTCATTGTTCAGCTCTGGTGTTAGCCCGTGCCAGCTTCAGATCTGACTCAGTGCACGGAATTAAATTCGGTTCTGGTGCGGAGGGTCGAGGTTATGATGCACTCATAACGCTCGAGGTAATTATTAGTCAGCGAGGCTGCACCGGGTCAAACACACTCACTGAGTGGAGCAATCAAGCCGCCCACCCAATTACAGGAGAGCATGATGGACTTCGTGTCACACAGGGCTTTCCAGCGTATTCAGACAAATGCTTTTTTTTTTCATGTTCACATCCAGTGCACACCTGCAGCTGAACCATAAAAGCTGTTGTGAAGACCGTCTGAGTCCAAACAGAGATAGGGAACAGATTATAGGGGTCAGAAAACAGTTGGAAAAACATGCAATGCGAAAAAAAAAAGCTGAACCGTCGAAAAAGTACAGCAGTGTTAGTTTTTTCAGGAAAACATGCTGGTTAGAGAACGAATGGCTAGAAAACACAAGCAGTAAAACAAAGCTTTATGGAGTGAGTGCTCAAAGCAGCGCTAATTAACGAACATGATTATCAATTCAAAGTTGATTTGATTTCGATATGATTAGATTAGCATTTTTTGTCATTGCACAGGAAAACTGTATACTTCAACACCAAAATGTAGTTTAGTATCTATAATCCTGAATAAAAAAAAGAGCCAAGTATAAATGTAGGGAATAGAAAGATCAGTGTCAGAAACCATACGAATGTATTTGGATTGAAATGCACATATGTGAGTATTGTGCAAAAAAAACCTAAAATCTGGTCCAAATGTCAAGATTAGAAAATCTACTGTCATATGTACAAAAAAGTTTGTTACAATTACATATAATAAAATGCTGTGTGCAATGATAAATATATATAATATAATAAAATGTAACGTGTTGATGTCCAAATTCTAGTCCACCATTTTGAGATCCAAGCTCCAATCCTATGTGTTGATGTCCAAGCTCTAGTCCAATGTGCTGATGGTTAAGCTTAAATCTTTTGAGTTGAAGTCCAAACTGTAGTCCAACGTATTGATGTTCAAGCTCCAATCCTATGTGTTGATGCCCAAGATCTAGTCCAATGTGTTGATGTCCAAGCTCTAGTCATATGAGCTGACATCCAAGCTCTAGTCCTATGTGTTTAAGTCAAAGATCTAGTGCTATGTGTTGAAGTCCAAGCTCTAGTCAAAGGTGATGACATTCAAGCTCTAGTGAAAATTTATGATGTCCAATCTATAGACCTCTGTGTTGATGTCCAAGTTCTAGTACTCTGTGTTGATGTGCAACCTCTAGTCATGTGTGTTGATGTCCAAGCTCAAGTTCAATATATTGACAGTCAAGCTTTAGTAATTTCAAGTCAAAGATCTAGTGCTATGTGTTGCCGTACAAGCTCTAGTCCTACATGTTGATGTAAAAGCTTAAGTCATATGAGCTGACATTCATGTTCTAGTCCTATGTTTTGACATCCAAGCTCTAGTCCGATGTGATGATGTTCAAGCTCTAGTCCTACATGTTGATGTAAAAGCTCAAGTCATATGAGCTGACATCCATGGTCTAGTCCTATGTTTTGACATCCAAGCTCTAGTCCAATGTGTTGATGTCCAACTTTAGTCTTGTGAGTTCAAGTCAAAGATCTAGTGCTATGTATTGAAGTCCAAGCTCTTGTCCAATGTGTTGGTGTTCAAGCTGTAGACATATTTATTGAAGTCCAAGCTTTAATGCTATGTGTTGAAGTTCAAGCTCTAGTCCAATGAGTTGTCCCAGATGATTCTGAGCTTCACTGGAGCACCACTTGTAGCTTAGCAAACTACGTTCCTAAAACAGCTTATCAACAACTGGACTTTTTGAAACGTGACACACTCCAGCATTTTCAGGCCGTGTATCCACGCAATAGTGTTGCGTTCATTGTTTTATCGTCTGAGTCCAACATGAGACACATTATAATAAAGGGAGACATAAATAGCGTCTGCAGCGCCTGTTAACTCAAAGGTCAGAGGCTAAAAGCAGCCTCGCAGCCACTGGGCTTTCATGTGTGAAACCGAATTGTACTTTGAATTTCTCGTCTCACCTCGACCTCTGACCTCTTCTACATCACAAAGACATTAATGTGTCTGATTCATAGAGTTGATTTATGAATTAGGACACAAATATCCTTGTCTGGTAGCCTCAAAGTCAAGTAACAGCAGTATTCTGAAGGTCCTTATTGCAAAACAGATGTAGCCAGCTGGCAGTCTTTCCACAAAACTGAAAACATGCGATTATTGTGTTGGGATATTGGTGAACATTTTTCATCCATATGTGAGAGCTGAAAGAGTCAAAGAAAACTAATTATGCTACCTTCATCTGAATTAGGCTAGTAGGTGCTAGCTGCTAGCTGAATGCTAAAGAGTCACACCTGAATGTGTGAACCATGTGGTTTTTAAATACATTACATGTTTACATGTAGATTAATTACATATATATGCATGTGCTTTTTTTTTTCACAATTAATTTTTTTTTTCATGTTATTTTTTTCCATATTTGTTTTCATATATAGTTTTAATTCAGAGTGATTTTTGCATGCAATTATATTTGATTGATTTTCCACAAATTGTTTACATTGTGCTTTTTCTTCTTTCAAAATGAGTCATTTTTTTCCTTATTTTATTTCAAAGTAAATTATTCTCAAACATGATTCCACATATAATTAACTTTAATAATAATAATAATAATAATAATATATATATATATATATATATATATATATATATATATAGTTTTATATTATTACATTTTTTTACTTCATTATTCATATATATATATATATATATATATATATATATATATATATATACTTTATACATTACATTAGTAAATTATATACACAAATATACATATATTTAAAAATAAATAAAATACTGCATTTAAAAAAAATTACTTTTTAAAAATTTAAAATCAATTACAAATATATGTTTAAAAATCTTTTTTTTTTTCAGTTTCCTTTGCCAAATTGAAACTCAGAAATAATGCATATAAAAATCTTTATTTTTAAATATAACTTTTCCAAACAGCCCATTTATTGTCAGATTATTTTTTCTATTTTTATTTCTATTTAATTATTTTCAATTAAATTATATTTCATCCAATTTATTTTCCATACAGGATCATTGAACAGAAATCATCATCATCAATCGCTTTTACATTTAATGTCTGTTTTTTTTTTCCCACATTCACTTTTACACTTTGTTTATAGGCTTTATACACACATCATTTATTTTTTCAAAATTGATTTATTTCTAGATGTAAATTTTCTGATATTCTTCATTTCCCAAATATGAATCACTTATTTTTCATTACATTTCTCATATAAAGCATTTTTTCTGCTTATTCACACCTAGGTTTCATTTCAAAAATACCCCATACACAATTCATATTCATTTTTACACATGATTTATGTATATTACACACTAATTGTTCCACAGTCAGTTCCACAGAATTGTTCCACGTCATGTGTTTTTCCATAAATTCAATGAACAATAACATTATTACTTACATAATCACTTTATTATAGGTGAAAGACTCATAATAAGACATATAGGGGACATATAAGGGAGGTAGGACAGGTGGGGTTTAGTGGTTAAAGTTAAATTTAATGACTATCTTAGATAAACTATATGGGCATAAGTTTTTTGGACACCTGACCGTAAGTTTGGTTTATGCTTTTTTTCCACATTTAGTGTCCAATCACTGTTATAATGACCTCCATTCTTCTGGGAAGATGTTCCTCTAGATTTGTTGAGATTTGTGCTCACTCCGCCACAGGGGTGTCAGGTACCGATTTAGGTGATGTGAGGAGACCTGGAGTGCAGTCAACATTCCAATTCATCTCAGAGGTGTTCAATAGGGTAAGGGTTCAGAGCTCTATAGCAGGATCTTCCACTCCAAACCATAAAGCATGTGTTTCCGGAGCTGGTTTTGTGCACAGGGGAATTGTCATGCTGGAACAGGTTTTAGTTCAAGTGAAGAGAAAATGGAAAGTTACGTGTCCCAATACGTTTTTCTACAGTTAGTTTACACTTTAATGTGCTGTATGTTATATCCCTGCTACTTCTAGTCTATAAAATCTTAAATAAATAAGCCTTAATGGAGCTTTGGTTGAGAACGAGAACGCTCCTCAGCATCATTATTCCTGCACATGCTACTGACCCTGTCCAGTTTTTACAGCTTCATATGCGTTTCCCAGAAACTCCTGAAAGCTCGTTTTTGTGTGAAAGACAAGCCACTGTTTTTTTTCCACTCTGAATGCTAGAAAGTGAGAAATGACAGCAGTTGAAGCAGCAGGTGACAGTTTAGATAGATTCTAATTGGTTATTGATGTCCCACCTGCCACAGGAGACCAAATAAAGTAATGTGTCCCACCATTGTGAATCTATAAACACCAGATAGGGTATTTTTATTTGTATTTTTTTTTATCTATCTTCAGCATTGACTTGGACAAGTAACTCGATCTGTTGTTTTACGAAATGTATGTGTGTGAGAGAGAGAGAGAGAGAGAGAGAGAGAGAGAGAGAGAGAGAATGAGAGAATGAGAGAGAGAGAGAGAGAGAGAGAGAGGTATAGTCTGGGTAAGTGCCTTGTTTTTTCCACTGCTCAGGGTTTATCTGTAATCTTGACTGATTACGCAGGCGTCATCTTTCTGCAATAACACACGACGGGACATCAGTAACCACACACATACACCAACATGTTGCACTGTTCCCATCAGTTTCTCTAAATAATATGAAGGCTCTTGTTTGAAATAAAAAAAGGACAAACATTCAGATCATTTTTAAAAAAAGAGACAAGTTGAAATAAAATGAAAAATGTGCACTTCCTGATAACAACAAAACCATTCCATATACTATCATAAATTACTTTATAGTTTAATGACAACATTAATACAATAGAAAGAAAAAGAGATGCACCCCACATAAATCATGTGATACAACTCATAGATTGAAAATCCAAATAGATAGATAGATAGATAGATAGATAGATAGATAGATAGATAGATAGATAGATAGATAGATAGATAGATAGAAACAGACATAAGAATAAATAGATACAGACAGACAGACAGACAGACAGACAGACAGACAGACAGATAGATAGATAGATAGATAGATAGATAGATAGATAGATAGATAGATAGATAGATAGATAGATAGACAAGAATAAATAGATACAGACAGACAGACAGACAGACAGACAGACAGACAGACAGACAGACAGACAGATAGATAGATAGATAGATAGATAGATAGATAGATAGATAGATAGATAGATAGATAGATAGATAGATACTGGTACAGACATAAGAAAAATAGATACAGACAGATAGATTAATAGAGACACACAGATAAAGACAATGATAGATAAGTACAGATGGATGGATGGATGGATGGATGGATGGATGGATGGATAGATAGATAGATAGATAGATAGATAGATAGATAGATAGATAGATAGATAGATAGATAGATAGATAGATAGATAGATAGATAGATTGATAGATAGATAGATAGATAGATAGATAGATGGATGGATGGATGGATGGATGGATGGATGGATAGATAGATAGATAGATAGATAGATAGATAGATAGATAGATAGATAGATAGATAGATAGATATATCTATCATAATATTGTCAAAAATAGTTAAAAACTCCTTATAACTGTCAACAATTTTGTAACATTGTCATAACGCATCCAAATAACACTGTCATTGACGTTGTAACATTTTCATAACTAATAAAAAACTATTTAGAATTACTTTTCTTTAATTACATTGCAATAATTGGTCTAGTAACTAGTTATAACTGTCGCAACATTTTCATAATTATTCCAAAAACTACTCAGAACTGTAATTATAGTGTCAGAAAATTGTTATAACTAATCCAAAACTATTTACAACTCTCATTAAAGTGTCCAAACATTGTCATACTGTAACTAGTCAAAAATTACAGTTATAACACTGTTATTACACTGTAATTTGTAATGTATAATTAATCTAAGAGCTATTTGAAACAGTTGTTGGCATCCAGACATTTTACTAACTAATTCCTAAAAATATTTCTAAATATTTAACTGTCTTCAAAGTGTTATAACACCATCACAAGCAATCCAAATACATACGTGTACTTGTATTTAAATTGTTATAGCTTTGTCAAAAGTAATAATAAAAAAACTTTCTGAGAAATTGACAGAAAATCTGTGAAAAGAAAAAGAGCTGTTGTGTAATAATTGTTACTATGTGCAGATTTCATGCAGTTGTTACTCAGTGCTGTGTATTGTGTGTGTTCAGGAAAACAATGAGCTCAGATCTTTCAGATTTTTATTACTATTAGGATCATGATGCTCTTGATGATCTTTATGTGTAGAAATGTATAAATAGAAAAAGATGGGCACAGATTATAATGATCTGTTAGGTTTTTTTTTCTTTTTAACTCCCAGGAGGCAGAACACTTCTTTCAGATTCAATTGCTTCTGTATCTGTTTTCCGACTACGTTTATGAAATCTGGCAACCTGCATAAAAAGGGACAAAGCACGGAAAGTGAACTAGGTTTCTCCCCCCCATGGCCATGCATTATGCAAACGACCCGTTGTGTTCCCTGTGCACCGTGTGATTGCTACGAGGCTGCGTGCACGTCTTCGACTAATTTCCACTACAATAATCCTCTCACTTTGTGCTCGCCGTAATTACAATCATCTGCCACATAATTACAATTTTAAAACATTGTATCGAGGAGCGTCATTCTGACAAGGGAATAATTGGTGGGAAGGAAATGGGGACATGTGTATGGATTCCTGGCATGGCGAGATGTGATGAGAGGAAAATGGGCAGCCACTTTTGGGTTTGCATAACAAACACTGAAACCTACCGTTCAGTATAAAACACCAACTCTCGCAGCCCCAAGAACGTTCTGCAAAAAAAATGTGGTGCATTTGATCTGTGAGACAAGTGTATGCTTCGAAATCTGCTTGCTGCGTCTCAACAGATTCCCGATGCTAATAGGATCTGTATGCTAAGAAATCATTTGTACTAACGAGCTCTGAATGGGCTCTGAATGTTGATTCTTTTTTGAGCAAAAAACCCCCAAAGACACTTGGATTAAATAATCGAATGCAAAAAATGTCATTATTTTGTTTAGTTAGAAAGCAGCACCTATCTTAAAAGTAGACTTTTCTTTGTAGTGAATAATAATTATATTTTGTACTTAAATGCATTTTCTTTCATAGTGTTATACTGGCGCAGCGAGAGTAACTGTTATCATTAGTGCTATAAAGCTATAAAGTTGTATTACATAAATCACAATCCAAAATTGAATTGGGGTTTTCATGCACAACAGTCTTAAGTAAAACAAAGTTTGATAGATGAGTTCACATGAAGAAAGCTTTGTCAGGTTTCTGAGGCTATATTGGAACAATCAAAGACCAGCAAAAAGTGTTTCAAATATCCCCAGTGGTCCGGTTTTGGGCTGGTATGAGCAGAGATTTACATACTAAGATTTACCGAGATCACACCTTCTTCTCTAGAATTAACACAAACAGAATGGACACATGAATTCTACATGTCTTTCCAATGGACTTTTTCCAAATTCAGTATTTATACTGTACGAGGTGGTATCAAAAAATTTCAAGACGAGCTCTGTTGACAATAAATTACTTTATTTATCTAAATTTACAAACTATCACCTTTAAAATAGTCCTCTTGTGCAGCAACACAGCGATCCCAGCGTTCCTGCCACTTCTGGAATTTGTCTTCTTTTCGAAGCATGTCTTCTAGCATCTTTTACGATTCGCACTGAATCTCCAAAATTGTGTCAAATTAATGAGCTTTGTGCTGGATCTACATCTTCGAAAAGAAGACGGAGTCCGCAGAATCCAAATGTGGCGAGTACGGTGGATATCGTGTGGATTGTTCTCCGATGATCATCATGCACAAGTTGCTGAATGGTTTTGACATTTTTGGGGGTTGAGATCGTTGAAGGTCTTCCTGTTCTCTCATCGTCTTGTGATGTTCTCCTGCTTTTGAATCGCTCGTGCCCCTCAAAACACCTCGAACGACTCGGTGCAGCATTACCTCTGTCGAACATACGTCATGTCATACGTCTCTGTGGCAGATTTGCCCAGTTTCACGCAGAATTTTACATTTGCTCTTTGTTCTAACTTGCTGTCCATAATGAAATTGCAGACGTGGTCAGAACAGCACCAGCTAGCATTAGTCTCGAAAATGTTTTGAGACCACCTCGAATATTGTATAACATTTATACACATACTAAAGTGCTGATTGTGAAATATAAAGCAGAACTATGTTAACAGTGATTACAAAATGTAAAGGATATGGAAATACTCCTCAATATTATATATTCAATTCACATTTAAAAATCTTGTGCTCTTTCATTACGTCTAAAAAAAAATGCTGTTCTGGTTGAGGTCTGTTCAATAAAATTATATAAACACCTTCCATGCACTTCCAGTCATGTTGAAGGCTTGGGTTGTGACAGCTTTAAATGTTCCACTCATGAACTAGAAGACCTAAACAAGCCTGTTCCAGCATGACAATGGTTTACATGGGTTGGAGTGGAAGATCTTGAGTGGCCTGCCATGGAGCTCTGACCTAAACCCCATTAAACAAATTTGGGATGAATTAGAATGCTGAGTGGCTGCACCCCTGGCCTCCTCAATCTTTATCTATACTTTACTAACACCCTTGTGCTTAAATTAGCATAAAAATCTCTACAAGTACATTTCAAAATCTAGTGGAATATTTCCAGAAGACTGGAGATATTATATGGGCAAATGCAGACTAAATGTGGAATGGGATTCTTAGAAAGCACATACGAATCTAATGGACAAGGTGTCCATACTTTTGTCCAACTTTTGTCTATATATTGTGTCAAATGATAATCTTAAAATCAGTTCCATATGAATGTACTGTTCCATATGAATTTTCCTTCAATTTATCATTCACTATGCTAATCCCAGTTACTATCTCACGCTTAGTGCTTAGCGATTAGTGACATAAGCGCTGTCTTCTGTGTTCTTCAGCAGTACAAATGATTTTTTTTCCCTGTCTCATTTGTTCTACAGCACCTGTTTGTTTTGTACGAATGTGGGCAGCCGTGTGAACAGATGTTACTCGTAAATTACAGCAACACCCCGAATTGCAGATGGTGTTTACGGATTTAAGGTCAGCACCTCCGTTTCTGTCTGTTTTGCCTTTAATTCAAAGAAAGAAAAGCACTTCAAGGAAAAAAGAAAAGCGTTCAAAATGATGGGAATGTGCATGTTTAGAGCAGGTGGATGGTGGAGAACGTTAGCAAGAGAGAAGGGATTTAACACTGCAGGATTTGGAGCTTAGATTTCAACTTGAATTAGTTGACAAGTTGTTAATTGGCATGATTTGGTGACATTTGACACAAATATTACCATTTCTTACATTTTTTTGTTTGGATCGGCTTGGTTATTGCTCTGTGGCAAATAAAGGAGAACGGAATAAATTGTCATTTGTCAAATTAAACTCAGAGTTAACATGCTAACAGGCCAACTTTAGCAAAAAGCTCCAAAAAAAAACTATTAAAGAGCTATTTTGTACTGAAATTTGATTTTAAACTTCTTTTTCCCAACACACTGCTTTGTTTCACTTTGAAACAACAACTGCTTTTGACAAGACCCACAATGGCGTTCAACTACCTGCTAATAGTGTTGTCAAGAGCAATTCATTTCTACCCAAGGACAGCGATACAGTGCTTCAGTCCTTGAAACTCTCCACACTCCATCTAAGCATCTTTACTCTCTGTTCAAACAGTTCAGCATGCACAGCTTTAACTTTCCAATTTGTTACAGCAGACTATAAGCAGGTTTTAAGCAAATAAATCACATAACATGTCAGACAGACATTTTATTTAGTCTACAGCTACGGAGTTTTCACTGATAACAACTGAATCACTTCACAATTAGTCTAATCTGGGAAGCTAATATAGCTAGCTAATAGCTGCAAAGTAAATGAACTAGCAAACTAAAGATTCTTTGAATAAACTTGTCGGTGACGTCTGAATATGTGACTTGCTGCTTTATAAAGCAATTGATGAAGTTTAAAATCTTAAAATCGATTTTTTCTAATATTGAAATGCTATAATATTCCTCTGCAGTCCTCTTCTAGCTAATTATAAAGCAAGCTAGTTAACAGATATGTAGCCTAATGGAAACAACACTTTGGTTCCACTACATGCTACTCCCTTAATGTAGACACTCGTGCTACATTCTAGTTGGGAGGAGTCAACTAGGGAACATTCTCAACATAAAAGGAAGGAAGAGTTGGTGACAGCTCTTCTGCAACAGCGTGAGCTCCTGCAGTGATGCTGCACACACAGCTGCTGGGGACAATCATACAGGATTTACTCCAATCCTGAAAGCCCCCGAGCTACAGCAGCTAACTCGTGCCAAGACATCTAAGCAAATCTGACAGCACAGAGCTGCTGGGTTTGGACTCGGATGCACTTGATGTAAATATAGCAGCTGATATTTCATAAAATAACAACTGTTCTTGTTAGTTGTGTGAAGACATGACCATATTTCATGGGACTGGAAGGGACAATATCGATTCTTTCTAAAAGCCAAACCTTCTTCACTAGGAACGACAGATACCAAGCACCCTTCACTGACACTGACAGGGACAAAAGCTAAAAGAAGATCTCTTCTACTAGAATGTAAATTACCACACCTATTTCTTTGGGATCGACAGAAACGGATGTCATGCCTCCTTTGGGACTGAGGCAACATCTTTGTTACAAGGAGGCAGAGAAGCCACACCTTCTTTACCGATACTGACGGACACAGAGGCCACACATCCTTTACTGAAACAAACATTAAGGCCATGCCTTGTTTACCAGCACCAAAAAAGGAATTCCTTCCCTGAAACTAACAGGTACAGAGGCTACACTTCTCAGGGAATGTAAGAGCAACAGAGGCCATGCCTTGTTCACAGGCACAGAGGCCACATTTCCTATATTTGGAGTCACAATAGGAACACATTGTTCACTGACAATAACAGGTTCCTAGGTCATACAAGGTAGTGTCAAAAAGTTTTGAGACTAGTTTTTTGTAACATATGAACAGACGGCAGCACAAGGCATAGTTACAGGGAGCACCAACCTTCATAAGTCAGTGTGCCAAAAGATGTTGTCCTGTGTACAGTCAGTTGTTCTACTGCCATGTTTTAGGACATTTGTTGAAAGCGACCGCATCTGTGGCGGGCGGAAAACTGGATGCTCCATGACGACAAAACACCATGTCACTGAGCACTCTTCACACGTGATTTTCTCACCGGAAATAACATGATCTCACTTCCGCTCCCACCCTTCTCAGACTTGGCTCCTGCGGACTTTGCCCTCTTCCCGAAAATGAAGATCCAGCTCAAAGGTCGCCATTTTGACACCATTGTGGAGATCTAGCAGTAATTGCAACAGGTGCTTGACACACTTTAAAAAGAAGACTTCGGGGAGATATTCCAGCGATATATTACAGTGTAAGGGGACTATTTTAAAGGTAAAACTTTTTAATATCACCATGTACCTACTTAACAATAAGGCACAAAAGACACACCTCCTTTTCAGAACTAACATGCACCAATAGGCCATGTTAACTTCAGTGAAACAGGTACGGGGCTACACTGTTGTTACAAGGAGGAAAAAAACATTCCTCCTTCTCTGGGATTGAGGGCATGCCTCCTTCATTTGAATTGACAAGCATAAAAACCACACCTCTTTTACTTGGAATCACATCTGTGTCAGCAGGATTGACTGCTACACCTCCTTTAAAGAAACAAATTGGTACAGAGACCACACCTTATTTACCAGGATATAAAAAGACCACAGCTCAGTGGTTAAGGCTCTGGGCCACTGATCAGGAGGTTGTGGGTTCAAGCCCCTGTATTGCCAAGCTGCCACTCTGATTTAGTACAGTGTGTAGCAAGTAAATAAAAAAGCCCCTTCTTTGACTAGGATGGAAAGACAAAGATGCCACATCCCTTTAGCACTGAGAGGTGCAAAAAGGCTAAGCTTTATTTACTTGATGTAACGGGTACAAGGCCCTGCCTCCTTTAATAGGACTGGCAAAACCCCTGGTCATTCACTGGCACTGGCAGACAGAGCTTTTAAATGGCAGTAACGGGGTAAAAATCATGCCCCCCTTATAAGGAAAATTCTTTAGTATGAGACTGTTTGTAAGATGAACATTTTATAGAAAAATTAGCTATGCATACCAGGGTACAAGGAATGCTAGCCACTATACAGTGTTTTCATAGAGACATTTGTAGCAGGAAGAAAGTCTTTCCTTAGCAATGTTCCATGTGATGTTAAAACTCATTTAAAATAATACGTTTTTTAAGACAATGCACCGGTGTCCTGCAGTGAGCTTAACTGATGCTAATCATGCTAATGTTATATTAGTAATTCAGCAGACATCGATAAGGAGCCTTAGTTTCCTGCACGACAGACTTATTTTCTCCCGAAACTGAACGTTATTTAATTCAGTAGTCGATTCAGAAACAAGCAAACACATGCACACAAGGACTTCTAAAATCATGCTAACGCGCTACATCGAAACGTGGATAAAATGCCTAGAACATTTCCTCACATGATTGGCAATACAAAATGACAATAAAACCCAAGCATTGCTTGTCAATAAGGACATTATCCATTCCTGCACGTCTTATCTGCTCAGTGATTTCAGATTTATGGATACAGACAGACAGCTTAATAGCAGACGACGCCATCAAAAATGGATGGATTTGTGTAGGAACTCAGGCGTAGCGCCCCAAAAGACGTATTCCGAAGGACTGAAATAACATTAGCACCGACATTAGCATCAGTTAAGCTCACTACAGGGCGCATTAGCGCTTGAGAACTGAAATATCTGGAGGCAAACGCATTGCTGCAAGTGATGTTTATTGCCTTTTGAAACAACAAAAAAAGTCATACAAGGTTTGAAGAGGAGACGCAGCGCATCTCAGCGGGGTCGTGATGCACAACATGTCTGAAACAAATCTGGAGTAAAGAGACATGAAAGTACTTCCTATATACAAGATACAGGCACAAGTCCATTTCTCATCCAGGATTGTCACAGTAACTCATTTATGTGCGAATTCTTCAGTTTAAAACTGCCAAAGTGTGGCCTGCTGTAAAAAGTCTTCAAACCATTAGACTTCTAATGGTTTCTAATGAGATTTTATGAGTTCCTCATGGTCTGTAAATTATAATTTATGGGTTAATGGGTTTTACTGTAAGGTGAATAGATAGAGGTCATGATAGAGGTCTGACATTATTTCTGATTACATACTAACTATTAAACTAAATATTGGAAATTTGGTTTTACCATTTAGACAACTTGTATTAAGGTATTTTATATATTGGACACTATTAGTGATTGAATGTAAAGTATTTTTTTTTTTTGGTGTTTCCATTTTTACAACATTTAATGACATTAGCAACACAATCATTTAAAAATGGAAACAAAATCCATGTAATAGCCTGTTATGCTACATTCATGCTAACACATATTAAAGCAACTATAGCTTCTTGGACTGCAATAAAAGCCACAAATCCCCACAACCATCTCCCAAAATAGAGTGGAAATCCTTACCTAAAGAGTAAAGCTAATTATGGAAGCTAAATCTTGAACACAACACCCACCAAGATATATATATATATATATATATATATATATATATATATATATATATATATATATATATATATATATATAAATATATATATATATATATATATATATATATATATATATAACAATACACGTGTGTGGGAATTTTGAGTTTCTCTATATGAAAAAACATTTACGAGTGAATGAATAAATTATGAATTAAAGCCCGCTGACTGTAAACCTTCCTGAGTTCCAGTCCTCAAAGGAGCCACAAACTGCAGCTAATTTAAAGGAGCAATTATCTCGTTATGCTACGATACATATGCCCTCAGGGTCTATGGGTTACGGGAGAGACGTTATTGATCTCTGGGAATTTCAGAGAAGTGATCATAATTTATGGATAAAGGTTGAAAATGGAAAAAAAAGGAAGTTATACATTTTGAAACCAATGTATTAAGGTATGTGAAACAAATACTAATTATGTGAACTGGCCAGAAGAAACACTAAGTTTATTAGCTACATTACTTTGTGTATACAGAGGTATATATTTATTGTACTACATCTGTTCAATGTGTCAGCCCTCTATCCTGTACATTAATAGAAAGGAAACACCACCTGATTATTGCTGAGGTGATATTCAGATGGTGGACCATTTTAGCACAGTAATAGCACTGACATGATAATGCTACAGAACAGTTAGTGTTAGATATAAGGTTTGGTCCACATACTTTGTTTTTCACCTGTCTCAATTTCCAGCCATTAAAAAACCCCGAAAATGGTTCTTTTTTTAATGGTATGCTGAATACCAAAATTGCTTCTGAAATAAATACATAAATTCTATAATTTTTATTTTATAAATTTATAATAAATAACATTGGCTTTGTCCAATATATAATTTATAAAATATATATTTTGTGACACACACAAAAATAATTGTATACAAACTTTTAGACACTTTTTTTTTTTAACATTCTCATACATTCATATTTAAGCATCAAACATTCATATTTAAGTTTTTCCCATTCGGTCAGTTTTATCTTTTTTGCTGAACACAAACGGGTCAATAAATCAAATAAAAATATAAACATTTTATTATATACATTCTACTACAAAAGCATTGGGCTGCAATTGAATTAACATACAAGTAAACTTTAGAAGGAACAGGAAAAGAATATGATTTGTACTGTACTTGCTTGAATCTGGACTGATGTCAAGAACAATATTAATATTGAATATAAAACCATCCCATTTGAACTATGTACCACACATAAATCGCACCATTTACCCAAAATCATCATGACAACCACAAAAACAATCAAGAAGTACCAAATGTTCCAAATGACCCTTTTAGAAGAAGGCGGGGCCAACTGTGTGACTTCCTGTTGAGCAAATCTGTATAATGTTTTAAGGACTAAAACATCTAATCGGTCTTTAATCCTAAATATAATTACTTAATCAGGTAACATAAGCTTTAAGCTTTTTTTTTTATTATTATCATTTATGTTTATAAGATGATCAGCAGCAATAATTTCACCATATAGGCCACTTTTGCCTCTCACAGATCATATAATATTATGATAATTGCCTGCAATTAACTGCCAGCTGAGAAAACACAGGCAAGAGTTATGTATGAGGCTGGAAGACAGGTCCATAAAACTACGATTACTACGAACTAAGAAAACTAACACCAAATATTTCATGACGAACAAGACCCACCTTTCTCAGGATTTCCTAAAAAATGCTCAGATATGACCACCACCATTGAGAGCATGGGGACCTCATCACAGACTTCTTCAAGCAACCCATGAGAATTAGATATTCCTTATCAAATGGAAGGTCACAATAGTTTCACGATACCCCCGGAGATGATGATGAGTCTTAGATAATGACTTCGACCACCAAGTGGGCCAGCATCTGCTTAGACATGCAGGCCACCCTGGTCTTATGTCCATAGCATGTGTACAGTAATATAAAAGACAGCACACTTGCTGAGAGACATTGGGACAACAGATCGCCTGTAGGTTCAACTGTGGTCACAAGCTGTTAAGTAGATCTGATATTCACAGAGACCACATGAGGAAAGGTGAAGATGGCATGATGATGGAAGTGTAGAAATCTGGAAAGATTAGAAAATAGAAATAGGAAGAAGAATCCCTTGCAACGCACACTAGTAGATTTCAGCTGGAATTTTAGCACTTTACAAGGTGGTATAAAAAAGTACTTTGTTGATCTAAGTTTACACACTATTACCTTCAAACTAGTCCCCTTGCACAGCAATACAGCTCTCTCAGCGTTCCTGCCACTTCTGGAATGTGGCCTGGAAGTCTTCTTTTGTCAAGCACCTTCTGCAATTCGCACTGGATCTCCTCAAATGATGTCAAAACAGAAAACTTTGAGCTGGATCTTCATCTTCGGGAAGAGGGCGAAGTCCACAGGGGCCGAATCTGGCGAGTAGGGTTTGCGCGAAAGTAAAATCATGTGGATCGTTCAATCATAATGAACAAGTTGCCAAATGGTTAGACATTGCCAGGGGTTGAGCTTGATGAAGATGTTCCTCATCTCTCATCATCTTCGGCTGACGCTCTTCTGCTTTTGAAGCACACGTGCCGCTCAAAACACCTCAAACAACTCTGTACTGTATGTCAAACATATGTCATGTCAAAAGTCTCTGTGGCAGATTAGAATTTTATGTTTGCGGTTCGGTCAAAATGGCGCCAGTTACACCATTCGTCTCTAAACTTTTTGATACCAAAAGAACTGCTAAAGAACGGAATGAACGTATGAAGGTGGAGTAGTGATTTATGTGTTAGTGTATTTGTGCAGTGCAGCTTCAAATATAGATAAATAAAGTTATGGTTTAAATATCTGTTAAATTTTTACTCTTACCCATTCTTATATTTGATACCATACGTTTGTCTTATTTACCTAAATACCTCAAAAGAACATTTTTTTAAAGAATAAAGACCTTAAAAACACTTAAAGATAAACATTAAACATGAACTTTCCTTGGTAAAGGGTATAAAAAAAGTATACTTTGGTAGAGGTGGTGATTTACTTCCTGTCACCTCCATAGCCTACACAATTTTTGTCCAATTAAAAATAATTCACTTGAAATTAATATGTAATAAGTAAATGGCCATATTTTGAATTTAAAAGCTATAAAAAAGAATGCTGTAAAATATTATAGTATTGCAACAGTGCTGGACAGTTGAACAACCTGGTTTAAGCCAGAAAAAAATGTACAAGAATAGCTTTCCAGTTCTAATAACATATAATTAGATGCCGCACGTCATGAGTGATTAGTTAGCTGTCAATGTTTACTTGTTTTGATAAGGACACGTTTGTGTAAATAGTCATGCAAGAGTTTTTCCCAACACATGTGACACTTGTAGTTCATCCAGGAAAGAACAGGAAATGGAACTGTATTTGTCTAACAACTGTTGCATGCAATACTTAAAAACAGCATACTGACAAAGGTTATTTGTTGTTTTAAAATTCAGGTTTGTCCCGAAAATTGGAAAGTACCTACAGGACCTTGTCAAACAATCTCAAGCACGTGGACCAGATTTGGCCTCCATCAAGATATAAACTACAGGTAGCATCTGACTTGCGTTACAATGACACCTTTGTAACTTGAAAATATCGTAAGTCGGGACATGGAATAGCTTACAAAAGAATCTTAAAGAATGGTGATCAGTATGGGGTAGTATACCATAATTTGTTAATAATTTAACAAATGACTACATAATTTAGCAAAACAGAGCAATTTACACTTCCGTAATGTATAAACTTTACAATATATATGCACGTGGCAGTAGGCATGTGGACGAATGCTGGTTCGTAAACAGACGAGTGCTGGTACGTGAGTGGAGGGCGGAGCCAGAAGCGCTCTGTTTCAGGGTCCTGGCGAAGCTGATAAAAAGGAGATAGATAATAGTTCAAATTGGGTTTTGAAACGAGCAACAACTGAACTCTGATCAACCGCTGGTGACTGAAAACCTCTCACAAAGGCGGGAGATGTGCCCATCCTGGCAGCGTCCCAATGTGTTATACCACATATACGTTACCATGTTTGCCTGCTACTCAAAAATATGTTTCGCTATTGTCATTGTGAGATTGATGTAACCATCGTAACTCGGGGACTCCCTGTATATCTAAACCATTCCATTAAATATGTAATGTCTGTAACGTTAATGTGTAGATTAGTAAATGTTCTCACTATCTTTGTTCCTGATTGTGACAAGCTTATCAGCATAGTAACCTTCAAGACTCCACCATTTTCCACTGGGAATCTGGACTGAGCTGAAAGTCAGGTGGTCGAATCACGCATGGTCTAGTAGAAGCGTATCTACTTGTCATTTCTCTAAAGCACAGATAGGCTTCACACCCAAATCACTGACTATCATCTCTAACTTAACAATAAAGCGATGCAATCCAGCAACACGGCAGGAGTGGATTACGCCCCTGCTGCCAGGTGTTTTACAGCTCTCAAGAGCTGACTAACTTTCCTCAAGCACACTTTATCACACTTTCTGCCTGCCCGAGATGAATTCAAAAGTCTCCTTTAATCCTCCATTAAATCTCTGGCACATATAGGTTCTGATATGGAATCTAGCCGCCTTGTGGAACCGCGCTCGAACCTGAAGCACGTGCAGGTGATCTGAGTTTGTATTCCAGACTTCATCTCGGTACGGCTCAACCATTTGTTTTTGTTCGGGTCAGAATCCTCTATAGGAGAAGCTAAGATTATTTCGAAGGCTTTATCCGAAAGTCTCACACTATGTGGGATTAGTGTGTGACAGTGAAGCAAAGAGAAAGGGATTGTGGGTAAATAAGACCTCAGACAGAGGATTAGGGTTTTGTTGCAATGGGCTTGACGTCGCATTCCACTGAACAAACTTGATTTCAACACCAGAGAGCAGGGGACAAGGGAAAATACTGCTGTGCTCATAGTTCTGCCAAGTCAGTAAAGATGGGTTGCTTGATGACAATACAGTGAGGCAGATGGGTAATGTTACTCCACAGCTCCAGGGTCATTGGTACAAGCTAGAGTTTGGGTTTAAGTCTGAGCAGATAAATGTTTTTAATGAAATGCTAACTGGTTGTTTTCTGGGTTTTTTTTTTTAAACTAATAGGGTAAATAAGTGGATTGAACCAACAAGTGAAGAGGAAAGTGGGAGCTCAGTGGTCAAGATGTTGGACTTCTGGTTCAGAGGTAAGTAAGCTCAAATTCCGGCACCACAAATGTGAAATTCTGCACGAAACTGGGCAAATCTGCCACAGAGACGTTTGACATGACATACGTTTGATGTACCGCAATGCTGCAATCAGTCATTCGAGGTGTTTCGAGTGGCACGCGCACTTCAAGAGTGGAAAAACTTCCCCGAAAGACAGAAAAAGATCAGGATGTCCTTCAACGAGCTCAACCCCCGAAAAATGTCTAAACCATATGACAACTTCTGATTGATTATTGTCAGAGAACAATCCACATGATCTCACTTTCACACCCACCCTACTTGCCAGATTTGTTCTCTGCCGACTTCGCCCTCTTCCAGCTCAAAGGTTGCTGTTTTGACACTATTGTCAAGATCCAGCACAAATCAGCGAAGGTGCTTTACACACTTTGAAAAGAAGACTTCCAGGACACATTCTAGAAGCGGCAGGAAGCCAGGAGTGCTGTAATGCTGTCCAAGGGGACTATTTTGAAGGTGATAGTGTGTAAACGTAGACAAATAAAGTAATTTTATTGTAAACAGAGCAATTCTTTAAACTTTTAATCCCACCTCGTACTACACAATAAGGCAATTAAGCATTTACACCTATAAACCAGCCACAGAAACTCTCAAATAATTTGTAATGGCTTTAATGGTTTGAGTGGAAACTGCCTTGGTACCATTTGGTCTCTCCTGAGAATTGCCTCATTGAGTTGCCTTCTGTTGGTGGCATCTTAAATCTGATTTCATTAAGAATCAATAGAACATCTTTTACAACTTGGACACCAACAGGAACCATTAGCATGTCACTTCATGGGCATCCACATTCCAGTAGGTTTTTTCAATGGTTTCATGGTTCAACAAAAATGTTTTATTGATTTACATAAAACAGGCAATGTAATAAAAACCATAGTGTAATATATATATATTTTTTTATATCACATCATATGCTTTTCTTATCTGACTATTTCTGAACATGTTTTACTTCCCATGAGCCAACATCAGAAAATTATGATTGTAAAATTTTGTAGACTATTTTCTATTTAAACTATTTCACTCACAGGCTATTTTTTACTGCTGTAGTTTTACAAAACTACAACTTTCCAAAATTATACAACCATAATTTTCTGATGTTGGCTCATGGGAAGTAAAACATGGTCAGAAGTAGTCAGATAAGAAAAGCATATGATGTGATAATAGATGGAAACAAATGAGAAGTGCCAAGCCATTACATTTGGACTTTTTCTAAAATCAATTCTTTGTTGTTGTGAGGTGTTTGGGATTTGGCTCCAGCTTTGACATAATGCTCTTCAGTCCAAACATCTTCTCTGTGTCTGCAAAGCTAGAATTTACAAAGTTACATATTGTTAGAAATGAAAATGTTTGAATAAAGCTGGCTGGAAAACACAAAGTATAAACATATATCATTAGAGGCAACAAATTTAGCAAAGAGGAGGAGACTACAAAGATCAAATTGGCATAGAGCTAGAACAACAAACTTATCATAGTGCCAGAAACTACATGGTATGGAGATGACATAGTGCTATGAACTACAATGCTAGATTTGTAATTTCGATCCGTTTGCTATCACTGACCTAGAACAATGTACAAACCTAAATGCAATCATAGACACTGATGATGTAATCAAACTAAAAATTATTTATTTTTTCAGACTTTGCTGCGAGATGTTTTTTTTTTATAGAGACAGTGCTTTTTGTTTACCCTGTGAGGGATAGTCATAGTTTTTACGGCAGCTTTGATGCCATGCTCTTTAGTCCAAACAACTTATCTGTGTCTGTGCAGCTAGAAACTACAATTGAGAAATGACAATGTTGGAATACAGCTAGGTAAAAATGAAAAAAGTATAGACATAGTATAGCACTGGTGGTAACAAAGTCAGCATAGAGCTAAAGACTCCAAAGATCAAAGTTAGAATAGAGTTTGAACAACAAAGTACAAATAGATAAAGTTAGCATTAAGCTCAAAACAACAAAGTGCAAAGCTAGCTTAGAGCTAAAACAAGAAGCTAGAACTGTGTCTGCAGAGCAAGTTTTACAAAGTTACATAGTGTTAGAAATGACATTGTTTGAATAAAAAAAACACAAAGTATAAACGTAGCATTATAGGCAACAAATTTAACAAAGTGGAAGTGACTGCAAAGTTCAAAGTTAGCAAAGAGCTAGAACAACAAAGTACACATATCATACAGCCAGAAACCACAGGGTATGAAGATAGCATAGCACTATGAACTACAATTTGAGCAAAGTGTTTGAAATGACAATATATCACTGGCCTAGAGCAAAGTACAAACCTAGCATAGAGATGCTCAGATGATGTAATCAAACTAAAATAGATTTATTTTAGACTTCACAGTGAGATGTTTGAATAGAGCCAGTGCCTGTTTTAGCCAGTAAAGAGTATTCATAGGTTTTAGCATCAGCTTTGACGTCATGCTCTTCAACTGTGTGTTTGTATTCATACTAAAATAAAAGCCAGCATGTGCTTCACAGTGTTTATAGAAAGCTGGACTGAGGTGAGACAGTTTTGCTTCAGAGCTCATGACTAAAAGCTTGTAAATAGAATGTGTGTAAAAAAATAGAAGCCCCCAGTGTGTAATCTATTAACCAAACCACAGTTTCAATAAGCAGTGAAGTGCACTGAGCTAGTCTTCATTTTAAACGCTCTGTGTTTTTTTTTAAAGCCTATTAGAGGCCTCAAAAATTCACTCCTCGGTCATTTTCAGACACCAACAATCAGTAGCTAGCAGACTGATATCTACAAAGTACAACATGTTTAGTAGATCTAGGGGTGGCAGTGAGCAACAAAGCCAAGAATCTACAAAGTGAATAAAAGAAAAGAAAAAGTTAAGAAGGAGTACAAAAACAAACAAGGCTAGTTTACAGCTAAAAGCTCCTACACTATTGAAAACAACACAGCTAGAGCTAGCTCTATATACAAACCTGATTCCAGAAATGTTGGGACACTGTACAAATTGTGAATAAATAAGGAATGCAATAATTTACAAATCTCATAAACTTATATCTTATTCACAATAGAATATAGATAACATATAAAATGTTAAAAGTGAGACATTTTGAAATGTCATGCCAAATATTGGCTCATTTTTGATTTCATGAGATCTACACATTCCAAAAAAATATGCCATGAAATTTAAAATCAACTTATTCTTCCATTAAAATTATACATTTTCTCAGTTTAAACATTTAATGTCATCTATGTTGTATTCTTCTTCTTCTTCTTTCAGCTTCTCCCATTAGGGGTCGCCACAGCGGATCATCCGTCTCCATACCACCCTGTCCTCTACATCTGCCTCTTTTACACCAACTACCTGCATGTCTTCCCTTACCACATCCATGAACCTCCTTCTTGGCCTTCCTCTTTTCCTCCTACCTGGTGGCTCCATCCTCAGCATTCTCCTACCAATATAATTCATGTCCCTCCTCTGCACATGTCCAAACCATCTCAATCTCGCCTCCCTCACCTTGTCACCAAAACATCCTACATGTGCTGTCCCTCTAATAAACTCATTTCTAATCTTATCCATCCTCGTCACTCCCAACGAAAACCTCAACATCTTCAGCTCTGCTACCTCCAGCTCCACCTCCTGCCTTTTACTCAATGCCACTGTCTCTAAACCATACAACATCGCAGGTCTCACCACAGTCCTATAAACTTTCCCTTTCAATTTTGCAGATACCCTACTATCACAAATCACTCCTGTCACTCTTCTCCACCCACTTCACCCTGCCTGCACTCTTTGCTTTACTTCTCTAACACACTCTCCATTACTTTGCACTGTTGACCCCAGGTACCTGAATTCCTCCACCTTCTGAAGCTCTTCTCCTGCAACCGCACCACTCCACTGCCCTCCTCTCATTCACACACATGTATTCTGTCTTACTCCTACTGAGTTTCATTCCCCTTCTCTCCAGCGCATATCTCCACCTCTCCAGGCTCTTCTCAACCTGCTCCCTACTCTCACAACAAATCACAATATCATCCGCAAACATCATAGTCCAGGAGACTCCTGTCTGACCTCGTCCGTCAACCTGTCCATCACCACTGCAAACAGGAAAGGGCTCAGGGCGATCCTTGATGCAGTCCAACCTTCACCCTAAACCAGTCTGTCATACCTACTGCACACTTCACTGCCGTCACACTGTCCTCATACATGTCCTGCACCACCCTCACATACTTCTCTGACACACCTGACTTCCTCATACAATACCACAACTCCTCTCTTGGCACCCTGTCGACGCCTTCTCTAAATCCACAAATACACAATGCAATTCCTTCTGTCCTTCTCTATACTTCTCCATCAACATTCTCAAAGCAAATAAGGCATCTGTGGTGCTCTTCCTCGGCATGAAACCATACTGTTGCTCACAGATGGTCACCTCTTCTCTCAGCCTGGCTTCCACTACTCTTTCCCATAACTTCATGGTGTGACTGATCAACTTAATTCCCCTGTAGTTACTGCAGGTCTGCACATCTCCTTTATGCTTAAAGATCGGTACCAGCACACTTCTTCTCCATTCCTCAGGCATCTTCTCACCTTCCAAAATCCTGTTAAACAATCTGGTCAAAAACTCCACTGCCATCTCTCCTAAACATCTCACGCTTCTACCGGTATGTCATCTGGTCCAACCGACTTTCCACTCTTCATCCTCTTAATCGCTGCTCTCACTTCCTCCTTACTAATCCTATCTACATCCTGCTTCACCAACTCCACATCATCCAACCTTCTCTCTCTCTGATTTTCCTCATTCATCAGCTGCTCAAAATACTCCCTCCACCTTCTCAACACACTCTCCTCACTAGTCAACACATTTCCTCTCCATCCTTTACTGCTCTAACTTGCAGTACATCCTTTCCAGCTCGGTCCCTCTGCCTGGCCAATCGGTACAAATCCTTTTCTCCTTCCTTAGTGTCCAACCTCTCATACAGCTCCTCATATGCCTTTTCCTTGGCTTTCGCCACATCCTCTTAACCTGCTGCCGCATCTCCTTGTACTCCTGCCTACTTTTCTCATCACTCTGTCTATCCCACTTCTGTTTTGCCAACCTCTTTCTCCTTATGCTCTCCTGCACTTCCTCATTCCACCACCACGTCTCCTTGTCTTCCTTTCTATTTCCAGATGTCACACCAAGTACTTTTCTAGCTGCCTCCTCATCACTCCTGCAGTAGTTGCCCAATCATCCAACACCTCCTTAACACCACTGAGCCTCTCTCTGACCTCTTCCCTGAACCTCACACTACACTCTTCCTCCTTCAGTTTCCACCATCTTATTCTTCTTTCAGTCCTCACTCTCCTCCTCTTCTTCGCCTCCAAAACCATCCTACAGACCACCATCCTATGCTGTCTAGCTACACTGTCCCCTGCCAACACCTTACAGTCTCCAATCTCCTTCAGGTTGCATCTCCTGCATAGCACATAGTCCACCTGTGTGCACCTTCCTCCACTCTTATCGTCACCCTATGATCCTCCTTCTTCTTAAAATAAGTGTTCACCACTGCCATTTCCATCCTTTTAGCAAAATCTACCACCATCTGCCCTTCCACATTCCTCTCCTTAAAACCATACCTACCCATCACGTCCTCTTCACCTCTGTTCCCTTCACCTACATGCCCATTAAAGTCCGCCCCAATCACCAACCGTTCTTTTCTAGGTACACCATCTACCACTTCATCTAATTCACTCCAGAATCTTTCCTTCTCCTCCATCTCACAGCCAACTTGTGGAGCATAGGCACTGATGACATTTATCATCATCCTTCAACTTCCACCTTCACGATCATCACCCTATCAGAAACTCTCTTCACCTCCACTACACTCTTACTGTACTCTTCCTTCAGAATCACCCCTACACCATTTCTCTTTCCATCCACACCATGATAAAACAGTTTAAATCCACCTCCAATGTTCCTGGCCTTACTCCCTTTCCACTTGGTCTCCTGAACACACAGCATATCCACCTTTCTCCTCTCCATCATATCAGCTACTTCTCTCCCTTTACCCGTCATAGTACCAACATTTAAAGTACCAACCCTAACCTCCACTCTCCTACACTGCTCCTTTTCCTGCCGTCTCTGTAGACGTCTTCCTCCTCTCCTTTTCCTCCTTCGGCCAACAGTAGCCCAATTTCCACCGGTACCCTGTCGGCTAACGATACCTGTGGCGGTCGTTGTTAACCCGGGCCTCGACCGATCTGGTATGAAATTCTCATTTGTGATCCGCATATTTGATTTGGCACATGTTTTACGATGGATGCCCTTCCTAACGCAACCCTCCCCATTTACCCGGGCTTGGGACCGGCACTAAGAATGCACTGGCTTGTGCCTCCCTAATGGCTGGGTTGTCATCTATGTTGTATTCTGAATAAAATATTGAAATTTAAAACTTCCACATAATTGCATTCTGTTTTTATTTACAATTTGTACAGTGTCCCAACTTTTTTGGAATCAGGTTTGTGTGTATGTATATATATATATATATATATATATATATATATATATATATATATATATATATATATATATAGAGAGAGAGAGAGAGAGAGAGAGAGAGAGAGACACAGCTACAGTAGAAACAACAAAGTAAGCATTGAGATACTAAAATGTTTGAATCTCTACACAGGTAGAAATTACAAGTACAGTATTAGCATTGAGCTAGAAATGAGTAGGAAGATATAACGAAGCTATAGAAACTATAAAGATAGCACAGAGTTAGATATTACACAGTGTAAACATATTATTGAACTAGAAACAACAACACCTAATCAGAGAGTATAAATGTATTATAGAACCAAAAACTAGCTACAAATAGCTTGCAGTTACAGAGTATAACATAGCATAGAGAAAGAAACAACAAGAGTGCATTGAGCTAGAAATTGCAAATGAAAATACTAGCATAGAGACAGAACCTATAAAGTAAGTTTACATACTGTTCAAGTAATAATCAGCCATACAAGACCTTGTGCAAATTTTTATCAGAAAGGTTTGCACTTCTGGTTAGATGCTAACTGCATTTCATTGGCCGTGACAAAGTTGAATTGAATCTACTTTAAAGTAAAAGCTAAAAAAAATAAAATAAAAAAAAGCAAAGCGCTAGAAACTACAAACATAGGATTGCATTAGAAAGTTGTACAATGCTAGCATAGGGATATAATCTACTGTACAAAGTTAGCATAGGGATAGTATCAACAAACTACTAATATTTAACTTGGATTATGTTGTAATCTAATTCAAGTTTGTAGTGTATGTTTATCTTTACATGTTCTGCTTCTGTAACTACAAAGGCAACAGTTAGCAAAGAGCTGGAAACTTCAACCAAAAATGCAATCAAAGAAACAAGCTGTAAAACTGAAAAGTAGAACATATTTAAAAAATAATAATAATAAAATAAAATAAATAATAATAATAATAATAATAATAATAATAATAATAATAATAGAACTTGAGTCTTAGTAGAAAACGAGCAGGAGAACTAATATATTTGATATGAAACACTTTTGGAGTGCTTCCAAAATGCCTTTTAAAAACATTAATTCCTGGTCAAAATCTATGCACCGCATCTGGCAACAACATCCTGTTCTTTTCTATTTTTCTGGGATTCTAAGCTTTCTTTAGGCTTCTCAGCTCTGGAGACGTACAGGACAAGACAGCAACGTGTTGACTTTCACTTATTTTCATTTTTCTTCCGTTCTGTCTCTCTCAGCGGCTGAAAATGCTTTAGGCGGACTCCAGTATGCCACAGCCATAAAAACAGCCAGATGAGACAGCACACCTACCTGTAAAGAACTCTGAGGGAAAAAAGTCCTTCGTCTTTCTCTGCTTGTTCCTTCATCTCTTGCCAGAATCCCTTCATTTCCTTCTCCGAGATACAATAGCACTTAAGCATTGTAAACAAGAATCTTGTTTGAGAGGAAACAGTGTCAAGTTAACATTGCAAACAAAACTGTGAAAAATATAAAACTTGAAGCACAAATTATAACGTTAGCATAGAGACAGAAATGACAAAGTACTAGACTAGTGAAAACTAGAAAA
Organism: Silurus meridionalis; assembly: GCF_014805685.1. NCBI lineage: Eukaryota > Metazoa > Chordata > Actinopteri > Siluriformes > Siluridae > Silurus > Silurus meridionalis. The sequence goes on along the minus strand of NC_060894.1, from coordinate 4,239,144 downwards.
TATAGTTAGCATAAAGCTTGAAACAACAATGTGCAAAGCTAGCATAGCGCTCAAACCTACAAAGAACAAAGCTAGCATAGCGCTCAAACCTACAAAGAGCAAAGCTAGCATAGCACTCAAAACTACAAAGAACAAAGCTAGCTTAGAGCTCAAACCTATAAAGAACAAAGCTAGCATAGCACTCAAACCTACAAAGAACAAAGCTAGCATAGAGCTCAAACCTATAAAGAACAAAGCTAGCATAGAACTCAAACCTACAAAGACCAAAGCTAGCATAGAACTCAAACCTACAAAGAACAAAGCTAGCATAGAGCTCAAACCTACAAAGAACAAGGCTAGCATTGAGCTAGAAAAAAAAACATATCTTGCATGTAGAGCTGTACAAATTAGCATCATGTTAAAAACTTGTTAAAAGCCTAGCATAGAAATAGAATACACAAAATTAGCAGTTTGGGTCTCTCGCACATGAACCCCACAGTGGTTCCTGAGCTGGTGACAGTGTTCTGGATGCTAAAGGAAAGCCTAAACCACTGAACTACATATATTTCTGAAAAAAGTTACTAATTTATTCTCTTTAGTTATTCCCCAGATAAGCCGAGGTGGGAAGCATTCACTCAGCACTTTGACCTCCAAACTAAAAGCATCGATCGTGCGTGGGTGTGAAATGCAGAGCCGTATAAGAACCAGATCATATATCGGGCCCTATCACTCCCACTCCGAATCGGCCTTTCTCCATCCCATCCATTTGGAGGTGGAGCGAAAAATCAATCGTCATCACGCAGCATCGCAATTACCCGACCCGAGGTCGCTCTGCTGGGCCATTACTTCTTGTTTGTTCAGCAAATTACGAAATTGTCAAGGCCTCTCACTATACGTGGGTTTTAGAAAGTGATATGGATTGTGTAACGTTTTCAGCTTTTAGACTCGGATTCGAAAGGGAACTCGTCCTGAAACGTGGTTATGTAAATACCTGTTTTGGACTGTTTTGTCTAGTGTTGAAAATCTAAACAGATGTGAAAACGCATACTTTTGAAGCATCGGTGTGCCTAGAGATGGTGTTTTCCCCAAACAAATGACTTGAGATGAAGAGAAACATGTCCAATTTTTTTCTTTTAATAAACCAGAAAGAGGGCTTATGGTAATTAACAGACAGGATAGATAGACTCTTGTTTTTACCTGGTCATTTGCCAAATTTCCTTCCTTTACATTATATTAAATTACATTTATGGCATTTGGCAAACACCCTTATCTAGAGTGATAACTGAGCAGCTATGGGGCCTTGCTCAGGGGCCCAGCTTGGTGTGGCTGAGATTTTAAATTCCTAGAGCTTCTTAAAAAACCTTTAGATCCAAAGTCCAAAGCCAAAGAATGGACAGCTGTCAGCTTTTGCTTCCTCATAAATACAAGAAGCCAGCCTTCTACATTTTTTTTATTGGGATCCATCAAAGGAATCACACACTAAAGATATTTTCAGCACATCAATCAGAAAACGTTTTGAGCGAATTTCTGAGAAGATTATACTTAATTTGTAAAGCTTTTTAATTGTCACATATACAAAACTAATCTTTTTTTTCCATAGCACAGCGATGTTAGGAAGCTGGGGTCAGAGCACAGGTTCAGCCATGATACAGCCCCCATGGAGCACTGAGGGTTCAAAGTGGCAGTTTGGTGAGACTGGGGCTTGAACCCCCAACCTTTTGATCACTAGAGACTTAACCAGTGAGCTACTGTTCAGAACCACTTCCCCTTAAGGGTATGAGGATAAAATGATTACTGTTTAACATATAAATAATCTAAAATTGATTATAAAGAACATACACAAGATGATTTATGGCACTATGTCAATAATAAAAAAAACAGTGCACCAACATTCTAAAGAACTCATTTCAAAATGTCAGCTATCGCAACAAAGTCTTTTCTTCAAACATTCAGCTCGATTTACACTCGTACAAATTCTAGGCTTTTGATTAAAAGGAAACTGAAATCTAAAGAAATCATTTGTATTGAAGTAGTGAAATTAGAGGACATTAGCAAAAGGAAGACAAATGAAAAGAATGTGAAAAAAAAAGAAAAGGAGTAGATTAAAAATAAAAGAGAATAAAAGAGAATGAAAATCTTGGGAAAACAGAGTGAAATAATAGGTGCGGAAAAAAGTAAGACAATTTAAAGAAACAAAAAGAAAGTGAAAATTGTATTAAAAAAATGTTTAAAAATGTATACAAAAAAAATTCAGAAAAAAAGAAAGAAAAAGTATTTAAGTAATTATGGATTAACACAAGCTTTAATAAATAAAAAAAAGGATTTCTTGTTAGGTGAAGGAGAAGCAGAGGACAGACAAATTAGTAGATATCCCCCCAAGGGAAGAAGTCTGTCTGCAATTGGATACGGACAGCTGACTGCGAGATGAGATCGCTTTGCAGCGAGGATTAGTGTAAATCGCTTATTATATCCCTTTAGGGACATTCTCCATTAAGGATATAGCTATACATCAATATAATGGTATAGCCTGATAATGAAATCGGAAATAGTTATCCTGTTAATGTTATATATAATAACATCATAAAAGGTTTATTTCCCACCTAGATGCATGTCATTTTTTCTACAAAGAGGCTGAGAGCAGGGGGAAAAAGTTTCTGTAGTGTCCGTAAAAAAAATTAATAATAAATAAAAAAAATTATAATAATAACAATAATGATAAAAACAATAATAATAATAATAATAATAATAACATTATTAATAATAATAACAATAATAATAAACAATAATAATAAAAATAATACAATGGTAATAAAAATCATAATATTATTATTATTATTATTTTTTTATTATTATGATTATTATTATTATTACTACTACTACTATTAATAGTATTATCATTCACCTCCATGCGATTGTAGCTGGAGGTGTCTTGCTTACTTTGGATAAAAGCTTTATTAGCATTCTGCAACTTTCTAGGAATTATGAAACTACATGAAACTCAAATGTAGTTTAGATGTAGTGACAAAACAGTACAAAAATAGCTTAATTGGGGAAACTAATAAGGAACGGCAATAAAACAGGTGAACACAGTCGGATAACAAGCAATTGTCAGGATAGGGGTGGAGTCAGAGCTAGACCATGATTACTGACCCCTACTAGATTTTTCAGTGTTACAATCTAGAACTGAAATAAACTTAACTGGTCATTTATGTCAAGGATGTACACAAAATAGTGGGTAATATTGCCGTAGGAGGAAAAAACAACATAAAAAAATAGAAAATTATGATTGCATAAGTATTTACACCCATTACTGTGAATCCTCTAACTTACAGTAGTTCAGCTAGATCAGAGGACACTGCTGAATGGAGTTCACCGATATACAATGGATGAGTCATGTGACCTCACTGTAATTACATCTATTCCTGGATGAACCCAGAGTTTGTTTGAAAGCAGATCAACTGTGTTTTTTTATACAAAATATGCCAAAGTTTCAACACTTAATGGAGCACCAGTAAATCCAACTCTGGCTAATAGCGCTGACGTCAGAGACCAGGTAAGGAGAGCATTATTCACAAAAGCAGCTGTGACTTTTCTTTGCTGAAAACTTCACTCGTAAAAATCTGCTTTCAAATGCGGACTGCTCGTCATGCAAGATATGTCAAGTGTCTGACTGAAATTCAGTTTGCAATAAAAGCTACCCAGTATCAGATACGCATTTCATTCCATACTTTCCCCTTGTTCTCGGTCTCTCTCTCACTTCGTCTGTGTTCAATAATGCATTTTGCCAAGCTCTCAATTTGCAAGCACTTGACACTGACAACGGCGGCGCCTTTTCGAGAGGCCTTGTCTACACGAATTAAAAATCCAAGCTAATTGTCCAAGTTTTTTTTTCCGGGCGGGAACGGATTTGCCTGCTCTGCCACTGATAACACGAGCAATTACTCGCAGACTTTGAAGCCCTGCCTTCTTGATTATTAGCATAATTGATATTCACAATGATGCAACTATGGATTTAGCTGCCAAGGTGGTCGAAGATGAGCTCGCAAGGAAAAGCTGGATGCTAATTTATTTAGCAAGTCAATGGCAGTCAGGCAAAAGGTCATCGACTGAGTGGGTAGAGGGGAAGATGAATTTGGTTTCTGACGCACATTAATACTGAGACGTCATATGACTGAGCAACAGGCATTTACATTTTATATATATATATATATATATATATATATATATATATATATATATATATATATATATATATATATATATATATATAAGGAATCTTGCTAGAGTCTCATTCATCAGACATCATAACTTCTAATGCACCTTTGTTTCCATAAAATCGTTGACTCTGATCTGGGAAAGCTGTGTGCAAATATAGTTTCCATTTAAAGCAAACAAGTTCATTCATAGGGGTCGCAACAGCGGATCATCCGTCTCCATAACGCTCTGTCGCCTAAATCTGCCTCTTTCAAACCAAATTCAAGCCCCTGATTAATTTATTTCATTTTTATATTTTTCATATGTGTTTATCCTATTACTGAATTACAAAGACACATTGAAATTTCATTATGTTAGAACTGAAAACCAGTAACTGTAAAGTGGTAAGATAAAAAAAAAAGGTAAAAACTAAATATTATTCTTGCATAAGTATTCACCCTATAATATTCATATTTGTAGAAGGCACTTTTTTGCTGCAGTTACCTCTTTAGTCCTTTGGGATGGCTCATTATTTTGGGCAGATTTGCTTCAGGTTGTTCAGGTTGGTCGGGTAATGGGTGTGGATGGCAATTTTTAAATGTTGCCAAAGATTCTTTATAAGTTTGTGACCAGGTCTTTCAATGGGCCACTCTATTACAATATATATATGTCAGAGAACCACCGGCCACGCCTCCCTCCTGCACTCAACACACTCACTTAGCCTCTCCCTCCTACTAATCACCCACACCTGTCTCCAATCTACACTCCACTTTATAAAGGCCCCCCATTCAAAGGTGCCCAGACAAAGGTGTCTGCTTCTCTGGAAGTATCTGCTTTGTGTACTAAGGCTAATAAATTGTATTGATCTTACTACCGGTTTCCGACTCTTGAGCCTGAAAATTATTACGTCCCTGTACTGCGCATTAGCAAAACATAGGACGCTTTGACGTGCGTCATTTCCACTTGTCTTTATTTACTGTCTGGCTGTTTAAAATAATCGCTCCAATGAAAAAAAACATGCGTCATCGTTTTCAAAAGCCTCTGTTTTCACAGTGCACACTGCATCGCAAAAACATAGTTTTTACATTTCTTCACTTTGGAAAGAGTTTTCAAAAAGCTATGTTTTTGTTGACTGACAACCCCGTCTCAGTGTGGACGGAAGGCCAAAATGGAGAGAAAAATATGCTTTTTCAAACGAAAATGTATACGTGCGGACATGGTCAAGAAACCTCACTTTAATCTTATTGCAAATTCCTTCTCTCTATGCATGGCCCAGTCTCTACCCCAGTCGTGTCATTCATTTGTTATCCCAATGTGAGCACCTGTTCCCTGTTTAACCTTTCATTTGTTTCTTTGTCTCATTACAAAGTTCTTATCCAAGATTGTAATCATTCATTCCCAAGCCATAGTATCTTGTCATCTAGTCAATATTTCTGATTGTAAATCTTTCCTGTTTGTTTGACTCATGCACTTGGTATATTGATATAGTGTACACTGTGCAGAGAAGAAAATATTGATTTATCTTTGCGTTATGCCTCCCACTACTGTACGTTACACGTTTGTAAACATATTCATGAATTAACGAGTCAAAAAGAGAGATAAACCTTTGCTCAGACTTTCCTCAAAATGTGTTCTTGAGAACAGAATTATGATTTTATCATGCAGATTTTATCATTTCTAGAAAATGCACATTTGTTTACTTAAAAGTACCGTTGTTTTAAGTATTCTTAACTTACATAATTTTACACACATATATTATTATTATTATTATTATTATTATTATTATTATTATTATTATTAAAGTGCTCTTATAGAAAAATTATAAAAAAAAAAGAAAAAAAAGTACAGTTACTCAACTGGATATACAATCATGTACATACAGTGAGGAAAATAAGTATTTGAACACCCTGCTATTTTGCAAGTTCTCCCACTTAGAAATCTGAAGTCTGAAATTGTCATCGTAGGTGCATGTCCACTGTGAGAGACATCATCTAAAAAGAAGAATTCAGAAATCACAATGTATGATTTTTAAACTATTTATTTGTATGATACAGCTGCAAATAAGTATTTGAACACCTGTCTATCAGCTAGAATATAGCTGATAGACACCTGTTCAAATACTTATTTTCCTCACTGTACATATTATTTAACGCATTATATAATGTTTTTACTTTGTTAATGCACCTAATGTGGAGTTCCCATATTCACAAATGACTGTACGAGTGTAATCAGTATTTCATAGGGTTTTTCCTATTTATTTATATTAAGTATGTTTCCTTTTCTTCCACACCTTGTTGTATGTCTCTAAACTAGCTGCTGCAACATTGCAACATCTATCTATCTATCTATCTATCTATCTATCTATCTATCTATCTATCTATCTATCTATCTATCTATCTATCTATCTATCTATCTATCTATCTATCTATCTCGTTGTATTAAAACCAACTTGAACCTTGGTGACATACATTTCCAGTTTCTATACAGATTGAAACAGCGTTTGTAAATCTAATGACCTTATTAATGACCTTCTCGAGTTAAATAGATGATGAAATAGGTCATTTCTGGGCCACCGAAAACTGCTGCCTTATCCAAACACAAACCGCTTTAACTATTTAAAAAAAGCATATTTTTTCCCCTCACAATTTAACAGTGAATATAAAGATATATCCTATCACTATGATTACTGGCACAGTCCTCGCCTTTAACATGTATGAAGCAAATGTACTTTGATGTTGGCATTTCCTCTTAGCCAGCTCACTTCATAGGCACATCACATCAGGGAGGATGAGGAAATGGATCCCGTCCATGAGCCGCAGGCCAAGTGCACCAGCGTGAACTAAGGCGAATGCAGACGCTCTGCAATTTCATAATCAGTCATCAGGCGCACATTAAAAAGATCTGAGACTATTTTCCAACTTGTTTCATTCCACACAATTCGGCTATTTCCCTTCATCTTCCCTTCCCCCCACTCGGTATTTTGAACTCTGACGTTGTTTATGCTCAACTCGGCACGTTATGACTATGAAGTGCGGAATAAGCAGTCTCCCGTGCCGATGAAGTAGGAAATAATCATAAAAAAAAAACACCCAGTAAAATCCAATTCAAAGAGGGCGAAAGTGAGGATGAGGTAAAACACATTCTGCCACTGAATCCTTGTCCAATCTTCGCTTCAGGCAGATAACAAGCTGAGGAGCACAGGAAAGAGCTGGCTTTAGGATGAAAACACACACATTTGCAGGTGCAGCTGTTTCAGCTCAGATGTCTACCTCTTTTCTTTTTTATCTAAGTTACAGATTAAGCACAAGTTGCTCATGATGCTGGAACAAATGGTTTTAGTTTCTCTGGAGACTGTTAGGAGATATTCCTATTCACTGAGGATTGGGTTTTAGTGCTATCACACACACACACACACACACACACACACACACGCTTACACTGAGCTACTAGTTCAATCATTTCCTTTCTCACGTTCTGAGGTGTCAATTAAACCTCATATTTGTTTTTTTTCTGACTGCTCTTTTTTTCATGCTAACCTGATTGTTTTGTTTGCTACATTTCTTATTATAAATGTTATTATAAACATGTTAAAACTGTGTCTGTTGTCTGTTAAGCCTGGGACACACCATTTCTACCCATCCCAATGCATCCTGAGGTGGCACCAGCTCCAATCACGTCCCACCTCATGAAGATTGTGGACCTTTAAAGAAGTAGATGCCGACCCCGAAAAACATCCCGGACCATCTAGAGACGTACCAGTTCCATTTAGATTTCACCTCGTGTGGAGTTTGGACATTGGACCTCTTTGAGGGTTTAAAGGCTCTGGCATGGAGAAGCTGGTGTTGGATCTTTGATGATCTCAAATGTTGAACTATTTTATGATTTGCTTAGTAGATCCTGGTTTTATAACCTCAAATGACTGTATAAGACTGTAGAAAGGACATTACTCATAATCTTACATTCCAGTGCTCATGTTAGTTTTCACTCTCTAGTGTTCTGTATTGTTTTAAAGACTGTAATTATACTCTTAATGTCACCCAAATAAGGATGGGTTCCCCTTTTGAGTCTGGTTTCTCTCAAGGTTTCTTTCTCATAACATCTAAGGGAGTTTTTCCTTGCCACAGTCACCATGGCTGCTCATCAGGGATAAATACACACCATTCATCTTAACTGTTAAATTCTGTAAAGCTGCTTTGAGACAATGTCTGTTGTGAAAATATCCAGTGCGTTATAGTGCCACTTGTTTTGCCCCAGCACAAGTAATGCTAGGCAATGCCACAGTTAGCTTTTCTCAGAGCTAATTCTTTGGTGTCAATTCAACTCTTGATATAACAGAGCAGGGTCGTCGCAAACATTTCGACAGATTACATTTAACTTTCTCACAGAACAGACTGGCTGTACTGTAGAAATGGCAAAAAAGAGGTTAGAAATTATGTTCCTTAAAATAATTCTATAAATTGAAGCACCAAATATTATCATAGGTTAGAAAATGTGTTTGGCTGTTACTGCAACATATGACAGGTTTTCCCAGTCCAACACACAAATAACTCTTATGGATACAGGTGTCTGTGTTTTGATGTCTTGTATATTAGTCACACAAGTTTCAAATGGCATATGGCAATACTTTCTGAGCAGTAACTCAAGAAAATTCCACTACAGTGGCTCAGGACCACAGGTTGCATGAACAGTTCTGCATTGAATCACTTAACACCTCAACAATGATGGAACTGTTATGAATGGGCATTTGGTGTCACACAGATGAGGATGGGTTCCATTTTGAGCCTCTCAAGGTTTCTCCAACATAATGCCATCATATCAGGGAGGTTTTCCATTACCGTGTTGACTTGGTTTCAAGATGTCCCCATACAAGTACTAAAATAAGCAACACGAGGAGTGAGAAGCGAACTGCCTTCATAAATTTGTAAGTATACAATCCTGGCTTGTCTTGTGAACAATCACTAAAATAAAAATCTTCAGTCAAAACTTCTGATTGTGCAACAACAAAAAAAGCATTCGTGCCATAACTATTATCCGGAGATTAAATCCTGACAAAACCAAAGCCACCCATTCGTCATGGCTTTCAAGTGCGGTACTCTCGCTTCGCTATCAATCAAAGTGAAGATAGCGCTTTCCTTAGAGTGTGTCCAACCCACTGACTTTGCATGAGCAGTTGTTCAATAAAATGAGGAAACCTGCTGTGGGTGGGAATTTATCGAATCTCGATTATTAAGAATTAATAATTTGGGGGAAATTTATTAGTCAATTGAAATCTAGTACTTAGTAGCGGACACTGCTTAAAGGATACATGATGAATAACACATGCTGTTTATTATATTAAATAAATAAATCAGCTCTAGGTATATACTTACAAGAGGCATCAGGAATGGTGGTCTGTCTAATAAATGCAGGATGTGTATGCAGTCAGTGACACTGCAGTACTGTGAATCCAACAGCCAAATAGTATTTGATCAGTGGTGTTCTTTTTCTGCTGATGGAGGGAAGGAAGCAGAGAGGGGCAGACAGATGAGCTACAGCAGTCTGTAATGGCTAATGGTGTGCCTACAAAGTGACCTTGTGTAGGTGGATCTGTTAAAACAAATAATAAAATTGTACAGAAATTCACTATTCTTTGAAATTTCAATTTTAATTTCTTGAGTTTTGCAGGCATTTGTTTATGCACAGCTTTCTTAAGGTCCTGCCACAACAATGCAGTCAGGTTGAGGTCTGGACTTTGACTGGGCCACTGCAATAACTTGATTTTGGGTTTTTTCCCCCACCATTCTTTTGTAGATTTATGCATGTTTTTGGGATCCTGTTACATCATCCAATTTTGGCCAAGCTTTAGCTGTTGGACAGATGGCCTCATGTTTGACTTTAGAATAAATTTGGTATACAGAGGAGTTCATAGCTAACTTGATGACTGCAGGTATTGAGGTGTTTTGTGCTGATATGCTGTGGTTGGGTTTCACCAAACATGGCGCTGTGCATTATGGTCACACTTATTGACTTTGGTCTCATCTGTCCAAAGGACGTCATTTCAGGAATCTTGTGATTTGTTCAGATGCAACTTTATGCAAATCTATATCATGTTCTTTACAGAGCTTTCTCCTTGCAAGTCTTCCAAAAAAAACATACTTGTACAGTCTTCTAATTTTACTGTCATGAATGTTCACATTTAACACTCTAACAGACGCCTGTAGAGTCATTTGCAGTTTCTAGTATTGCATGGTCTGACCTTTGAGGTGAATTAGCTGGGATGTCCACTCCTGTGAATGTCTAAAATAGTTTTCACTTGTGAATAATGTTCACAAGTAACCTCACAGTTTCTGGACTTTAAATTGTTTATGGTCAAAATAATCCTACCCAGATTGATGGCCAACAATTGTTTCCTTAAAACCACAGCTTTCCTCTTGTTTTTACACACTCCTGAATGCTCCAGACCAGAAAACTGCTACAGCTCTACAGTAGCTTTTATAGAGGTGGTCACACTCGCTGATGATCAGTTAATCAAGGGCATTTGATTAGCAGCACCTGGCTGCTACTTAGCCTCTTAGTTCCTATGAGAGCAACAAGGGAGTATTTAATTTCTCAAACATGATTTCTTCATATCTGCTTCAGTAAAAAAAGAAATATATATATATTTTTTATTTTGATCCTTGGAAGTCTATGTCCCTGTCTCACCAGTTGTCTGTCCTTGAACCACTTTTGGTAGGTTCTACTCAGTGCATAATTGGACCTCTCCTAAAGACATGCCATTTTGGAGATGCTTTGATTCAGTCATTTAACTAACACAACTTGGCTGTTGTTAAAAATCACTCAGATCTTAACACATTAACATTTTACATTTACAATGTTTGGCAGGACAGAGTGACTTACAACTGAGCAGTTGAGGGTTAAGGGCTTTGCTCAAAGGCCCAACAGTGGCAGCTTGGTGGTCCTGGGATTTCAACATGTGACCTGATCCAGAGGCCGAAGCCTTATCCACAGAGCTACCACCTACATCAATATAGTAATATTGAAATATCACCCCTTAAAAAACAAACAAAGAAGGTGGTCAGTGGTTTTGCTATGGCTGACTTTTCCAACCATATGCATTTCTTCCTCAAATTATTACCCCAGAGTTGGAGGCACACAATCGAATAGGATGACGTTGGATGTACTGAATGCCTTCACTTGAACCAGGAGACACAAACCTGTTACAGCATTACAGTCCCCTGTGCACAAAACCAGCTCTATGAAGATATGCTTTACATGGGTTGGAGTGAAAGATCTCCTACTGTAGAGCTCTGTCCTTAACCCTATTAAACATCTTTAGGATGGTTTGGAATGCTGAATGCACCCTAGGCCTCCACACCCTACATCAGTACCTGACTTTACTAACACTCTTAGAGTTGAATGAGCAAAAATATTTTACGTTGTGGAATAAGATGATCAAAATGCACATACAAAAAATAGAACAGAGCAAAAATGCTTACAGAACAAAGCAAAGTCATAAGCAAGCTGGAAAAAAAACAGTGTTTCAGGCAGGTTCAATTGTGGAGATACTATAAAAGAAGCATTGTAAACACAGTATCTTCTAACTTTTAGGGTCTACAGTACTAAAAGTGATAACAAGTCAAGTGTATGCACATATGAACAGGGAGTCAGGAAGCTAGAAAAAAACATTACAGCAAATCATGTAGGAACGTCAACTAATTCTGTATGTGAAAACATGTAGGTCTATAATCATGAGGGTGATGAAGGTCAGGTGTAGTTGAGAACTTCCAGGCAGACAGTCAGTATAGAACAATGTTGCATCAACTAAAATAAAAATGGATATAATTAGCACAAGACTGAGCTACAATCAAATCAGTGTTTGTGTGTGTGTGTGTGTGTGTGTGTGTGTGTGTGTGTGTGTGTGTGTGTGTGTGTGTGATTGCACCAACAACATGAAGGATTCTACACAAAACATCAATGGCATCTCTGTTTGCACTGCTAGTTGTTGCTATGGCAGCAGTGAAGTGAGGAAGTGATGGAGCAGGAAGAAACAACATAGGTATATTCTCCGTAGCTCGTAAAATAAACGTCAATTTAATACATAAAAGCTTTTAACTCAGACAGTTTCGAAAACGCATGGCTGATGAATACTCTAGTTTTTTTGATGACATTTGATGCCTCTATTTTGCAGCTAAAGGCAACAGATGCAGTAGTTTGAGCCTTACAAAGTCCTAAAAAAACTAACTCCTTATATAAATGTTCAATAAATGTCTTCTACACCAACAATTACACATTTACTTTATTTAACAACACATTGAAAAAATGATATGAATATTATATTAATAAATCTATAAGCAGTCAATGATAATGTCCAAGTGGTTGTGTACAAGCTGCTACTACCGAAAATTTAGATATCATCTCATCTCTTTGTTTCTAATTACAGATTTATTACTTTCTGAATCATGCTGTAATACAAAACGAATCCACTTCTGACCAATCAGATTAAGATTGAGAATTTAACTGGCCACAGAATTTGAAAGAAATGTCAATTCTCATAGTGCAACAAAAAATAGTACACAAGATTGACATAAATTGCTAATAAAAAAACTAATACAAAAAATAAATACACTAAACAGTAAGTATAATAAGGACAATAAGTACACAAGACAATAGACACAAAGCCACTGATCAGGCATAACATAATGACCACCAGCCTAATATTGTGTTGGTCCCCTTTTGCTGCCAAAACAGTCCTGACTTCTTCAGCAATTTAAACTACCGTAGCTCGTCTGTTGGTTCAGACCACACGAGCCAGCCGTCGCTCCCCACATGCATCAGTGTGCCTCGGCCACCCATGACCCTGTCACCACCCAGTAGTCTAGCCATCACAATTTGGTCCTTGTCAAACTCACAAATTAACTTTGAGGACAATAAACTTGACAAAATAAATCCCACCCACTAACAGGTGCCATGACTATTGTGCAGTAGACAATAGTACACAGTACAATAAGTATACAGAGCAATTAATCTATATATCTTTACAGTAAAAACCCATTGGACGAGCATAATTTCGTTCATGAAAATTGCTTGTAGGTCCATTTGCTCGTACGTTCAAACTAATTTTCCACATAAGAATGAATGTAAAAACAATTGAATCCGTTCCGAGACCTCATTCGATCGCTTATTTCTGCACTTAAAAAGTATTTGTAGCCTATTTTAACAAACAAATACACCGCAAATTACCGTACGGTAAAAATAATTTAACACTTACCCATGTGGTAGTGGTTGATTGCGAGTGTGAGACACTATTTCCTTCTTGGTTTCAACGGTAATTCAATTTACTTTCTTTTTCCCAGCACCATCACTGATTTTCTTGGGAGACATTTTTTCAAGATTTCTAGTGAAATAATAATATAATACTAAGAAAAAGTTAAGTTTTTGCTGCACTGAACAACGAGGGCGACCGAGCGAACGTCATCAACTAAGCGACTGATGCTACCCTCGGCCGAAAACGGGAAACCGGTAGCGTGGGTTTGCTTGTGCCTTCGTTTTGCTCGTACTATTGGTTGCTTGTACAATAGGGTTTGACTGTACAGATTGTCATACCTAAGATGGACAGAATTGTTTATATGAGGAAACAATGACTGAATACGTACATAAGGAGTCTCATGACTACTCAGAGGTAAAAACGTAACATAGAAAGATTTTCAGGATGTAAGGATTTATGGTTTCCTGGTAACATGGCAAGCAGTTTCCAGCTTTATTTCACATACAGAGCCCAGGCATTACTTTTTTAGTTGAACAACAACAACCTTGGAAGACAAGTGTGAAGCAAACTGTGAGGAGCAAGGTGAGACTAGCGCTAATTAAGGGTGGCAAGAAAAAAGGTGTGTGATCAAGATAGGGCCGATGGGTAATGTAATTCATGGCCACAATTTTTATAGAAACTAATGGACGTAAATTTAGATACACAGTATAAAGTGATGGCTTTGTTGGCAGGACAAAATAATCTTGCTAATTGCTGGGTATTTGTGAGCTCTTGTCTATTTAATAAAGTTCTCTTTCAATTTTTACAATGAAAGACAGGCAGGCTGTTTAACAATAAACCTTTTCAGAATATGGCTGGTAGTTATAATACCTCAGTGAGGCCTCATCAGTTATGCACAGCTCCTTCACTGCATCCAAGAAAACAGATATTTCTTAAAAAAAAAAAAAAAAAGGAGCCGACCTCTCATGGGACCTGAAATCTCACAAATGTCCTTTCATTAGCGTTTTTTTTTTTTTTTTTACAGAAAAACAAAGCAAGCACGAGCATTTCCTCAGAGCCTCCCAGAGCACAGAGTAAATGAACGTTAAGCAGCGATTTATTGAGTCTGTTTTCAAAACTACACCAAGAATTGAAAAAAAAAAAACAGGCGGCAAAAGAGCCTGATCAAACTGGCATTCAACGTCATCTTGTAATTATCTCCAGGCCGGGTGCTTATCTGAGCCGTGGCAGGTACGAGGCGTGAGAATCAGGAGAGAAAAGCGGCGAATTAATCGGAACCAGCGAAGGCACAAACAGCTTACATTTCTCATTAACCCGAGGTGAATGGCTAATCGTGAAGAAGACAGCGTAAAACAAACAGCGACAATCGCATGAGATGAAGCCTGCTCATTTGTATTCTGGGGGGGGACGAAAATATCAGGGCCTCTGTTTTTTTTTGCAACAGTCACAATGTGAGCTCCGGCGTTTAAATAGAAGGCCAGGTGGATTCTTAAAAGGTCACATCAGGAATAAATATGGACGCACAATTGTGTAAAGACAATAAAAAAGGGGGGGTGTTGGGTTTTTTAAAAGCGTGACAGCGTTATATGCTAACTGTGTGCACTGACCCCCAAAGTTAAAGAAAGAAAAAGAAAAGCATGCTAAATATGCAATATAGTTATAGATTTAATATGCGAAAGAGCAAAATGGCACACACTCATTTTATGGCTTATTGCCCATAATATACAAACAACATTATCGGGGGTCACACAATCAGACACGTGCATAAAGCATAAAAAGTATACACTACAGAGGCTAGCAGTGAAATTCGTAGTTTTAAAAGATAGTTTTAACTTTCTGTCAATCAACAGTACGATATACATTTTACAGCATTTGGCAAACACCCTTATACCGAGCGACTTTTTTATCACGTTCATACAACTGAGCAGCTATGGGGTTAAGGGCTTCGCTCAGGAGCCCTGCTCATTGGCCCAGCAGTGGCAGCTTGGTTTGGTTGGAATTTGAACTCACAATCTTTGGATCCAAAGTCCATTGCCTTAACCACCAAGCTTACAACTTAGTAGTTGAGGGGTTAAGGAGACTTGCTCAAGGGCCCAGCAGTGGCAGCTTGGTGTGGCTGGGATTTGAACTCATGAGCTTTTGGTCCAAATCCCAATACCTTAAAAAGTGAGCAACCACTACCATATTTTCACAATTTATAAAGTCACACTACAACACCCTCTGTCTTAACCTTTTTCCTGTGGTGAAAAAGACACATTTCAAGCCTTAGGTCTGACTGTGGCAAAGCACCGAAATTATAGACTTCTTCCAAATCTGTCGAATATGTCACCATAATCAACAATTCAAAGCTGGTTTAAAAAAAAAAAGCCTTATACTTATGTCCTCTTTGCAATTTCTGATGAATGAACTATTACCAAAATACTAACTTACTTTTTTACAGGATAGCTTTTACATGATATTTATTTTTTCTGATGGATCTGTGATGTTTATGTGGTTAGTGGTTAGTGTCAGAGAAAGTCAATGTCTTTGTGGTTAGTGTCAGAGAAAGTCAATGTCTTTTGTTAAATGCGCAATAGAAATAAAATAAAAATTAAAAATTAAATTAAATTAAATTGATTTAAACTTCCTCGGTACCATGTTTACTCAACAAATTGCTTTTCTTTTTGTCACGTACCTCTTGTTTGTGTGCCTGGAAGTGGTACCTTAGTGGTTAAGGCTCTGGGTAACTGATCAGAAGGTCAGGGGTTTCAAGCCCTGGGATCATCAAGCTGCAAATTTTGGGCCCTTAAGCAAGGCCCTTAACAGTCTGTGCTCCAGGGGTGCTGTGTCAAGGCTGACCCTTTGCTCTGACATCGCTGGGGTTTGTAAAGAATTCATGTTATGGCTCCACCCTTTTCTTGTCGCTGGTCCTTGTTCTTAGCTCTTTTTCATTCACCCTGCAATTAGTTCCTGTTTAAATACCCCTTAGTGT
Organism: Silurus meridionalis; assembly: GCF_014805685.1. NCBI lineage: Eukaryota > Metazoa > Chordata > Actinopteri > Siluriformes > Siluridae > Silurus > Silurus meridionalis. The sequence goes on along the minus strand of NC_060894.1, from coordinate 4,222,756 downwards.
CAGTTTGGACAAAAGTAACTCTTTCGGTTCACGCTTTTTTGCCGAGCCATTTAAGTTTATAGTTTCAGGTTTCACAGTTTTGATCTCGCTCTTGTTTTTGTCTACGTGTGCTTGTTTGCTGTCCCACGTTTTTTTTTATTCCACTTTGGCTTCGTTTGCCTGTTTTGTAATAAAACACTCTTCCCCTGCAATTGGATTCGCTTCCAAATCGGTGCATATGTAACAGTTAGACCGAGCGTGTAGAACCTGTAAAATAAAAAAAAGCATATAATATTCTCCTCTATGTTTCCAATCTCTTTTTTGTCCTTCTTTCTTCCTTTTGTGCCTCTCATGTGGCTTTGAAGCAACATCGATTCTCACCGATGGCAAAACCGTGAGACAAGCAGTTATTTAAACCCGGCCGCATCCTGCATTTGTTCACTCGTGCTCGTCGGCAGCACAAATATGCAATGAGAGCGCTAACTCCGGGTTAAGCAATGTGCAGTGTAAAATGTCAGATTATAAATATCCAGGATTACTTGTTAACCCTCAAATTAAGTATGAGCAGTGTGAAACAAGACAAACCAGGATTCTGTTTAGAATGACCCAATGTTAAGTATTTCACGTGTGAAAAAGTAGGCAACTTGTTTTGTAAAATCAAACCTAACATGATTAGCCTTGGAACTTCTAGGCAAAAGTAAAGGTGTGATCTTTCGGCTCTCTCTTTTTGCCATAGCTAGTCTTTCTGGAGTCCCTACTTACACCCTGAACATACTGTACAGTGTCCTTAAAAATGTATGTCACAATAAGGATACTTAATAATCCTTATTTCTTTGTCCCTGTCATCCCTCTACTCTCCTTTTCTCACTCTCTCTTTGTCTCTCTAAGAGATATGCTCCTGAGGAACTAGTGACCATTGTTCCTGTTGCCTTCTTCACTTTGGATCTAATCGACACCCTACCTCTGGATGGAGTTCTCTTCAATTGGAGACACTCTGAAGATCCATAAAGTTACTGAGCAACTCAAGAATTATGAGGATGGACTGTAATTGATATCAAACGTCTACTACAATGGCTCAGGACCACAGTTTACATGAACAGTCCATCACTAAATAGAACACCTCAACAATGAACTATAATGAATGGCTATTCAGTGCCACCCAGATGAGGATAAGCTCTGATTAGAGTCTGGTTTAAATTTATAAGGTTTAAATAAATTTATAAGGAACACATTTTTTTTTAGTATTCCAAATTTCAAATGTCTTTATCACTCTAAAGCTACTTTTGGACAATGTCCATTGTTAAAAAGCACTATACAAATATGAATGAATAATTATGAATTAAATCTGACACCAAAAGATGTTGATCTTACTGTACATATGGCATTCAAGCAGTTTTATACCAACAAAACATCTTCAAAATTGAGGATATTTTTAACTTCAAGAAATTTGATAACATTGGATATCAATAACCAGCTTGTTCAAGAGACATTCCTCAACATTATATACACAGTACATGCTATATAAACAGACAAAGTGACTAACAGACAAAGTGGCATTATTTTGCTTATGATTTAAATTGAGGAGGCAAATATCATTTAAACCTGAACTTCAAACAACAAATATGCCTTTATTAATTTTATATTTGCCATTCAATTAAACAGTCATACTTCAGTTTTCCACCACAGGAAAATCTTCAGAATGGAGGATTTTGCATATCAAGAAACAGGGATTTAAAAAATGTGCTATAACAGTGGTCCCCAACCCCCGAGTCAATTGCTACCGGGTCGCATAAAAAGAATACATAACTCGGTCACGTCTTACCTCCATCCTCTACCTTCTTAAAGGTGCTGCTCCGGCCGCTAACACATAATACATTACCGCTAAATTGAAACCCCAAAGCGAGCAAAATGAACAAAAAACAACACAGAGGATTCAAGTTTATTATTATATTTAGAAAATACCAGTTTTTATGCCGGTCGTATCATTTTATTTTGTTGTATTTATTCCCTACACCTTAAAGGCCGGTCCGTGAAAATATTGTCCGATATTAAACCGGTCCGTGGCGCAAAAAAGGTTGGGGACCGCTGCCTTAGGGGATAAGAAAAACTAGCATGTTTAGCTGATACTTTCTAACATTAAACGTGCCAGGTGTAAATAAACTTAATGATGTTACTGAGGTAATAATGATTTAATTAAGGAGGTATTTAAACTACAAGCGCCTTAAAACTCCTTAAACAAAACTAAATGCACAAACTAGAGACCAAACACTTCTGCTCTGATTATATATTTGGAGTTGGAGCTTCAAGTTTGACTTTGCAAGCGAGGATGCTGAACGCTGCAGAATTATGGGTGCTGTTTGATAAAAAACAGTAATATCATTTGATAGCTTATTAAATAAATCCAGTGCTCCATCTCAGACTCTGATTTTGATTCTTGGCTGCATCTGTACTTAATAGCACTGAAATGCCATAGTCAGCTTTTTCCTCAAAGAGCTTTGTACCACCACAACATTTCAAATGCATTTGAACACACAACAGCCAATACCTAGCTTTTCTCCGAGAGATGAGAACTGGCCATTTTGTCTTCTTAACCCTCCTTTCAACCCACCATCCCTACCACCCCCCAAAATGTTTTATAATCTTGTTTTGGGGTACAGAGCAATTTTTCCCCCTCGTTCCATGCCATTAGACCGGAGAGGTTGCTGATTAGACTGTGAGAGCTCCAATAGCTGAGGCTTTTTCCAGACAGTATCTTCGGCCTCTAGCAATCTAAAGCACAAAAGTCGTCCTTACACTCCAGACCCTCTAAACGCTAGCCATTAGAGCAATTCACATCGCATTCAATCCAGTTCCATGTCTATTCATCCCGGCTGTCTTTCTCCACCAAAATTACAGTTGCTAGGAAACATCTCTGTGTGCTTGATGCAGAGCTGAAGCTCTAACACATTCATATTCGCTCCATTGATTTTCCTCGTTTTTTTTTTTTTTTTTTTTTTCAGTAGTGTACTTCCTAAAGAAATGGCAGACATTCACACTGGTTTACTTACCGCCTTCGCACACTGACCCCTGAAGCATGAATATAACATTAGCACTGTTTGGATTTTTTTTTTTATGCAAAAATGTGGACAATGTCTACACCAAAAAGTCAGCATCATTTTAGCTCATTTATATAATATAAAATAGTAGAAGTATTCAGGCTTTCAGGATCAGCACACAGGAATTCCACCACCCTGAAAAAACAATGTATTTATAGTGACTTATTGGTGCTTTGTTTAGTGCTAATTAGTCGCTTTTGCTGTATTTTCATTCATCTTTTAGCTAGTCAGCATTTCCGTACCACACTGATGATACAGGGTGAGTATTGACATTGCGAACCCATTTGCATAGACTTCTCAACGCTAAACATTTCAATGTTAACGGATAAATATTGTATACCAGATAATGTTCAGGTTTTTCGATTAGTACCTGAAACAAAACACCAAAGTGTTCTTTTCTTACTTCATTAGAAATGAAAAATCCAGCATAGATGTAGTCGACAAAATGCTGATTTCAGAAAATTCAATGCAGTTCAGTTATGAATATGACATATACGAATGACAGCAGTATTAGCATGAACGTTAAAGCTTTCAAAACTGATCATCATGTCAAAATGGAAGCTTTGAAAGATAGACAGAATCAAGTGACACTGCATTTTTCCCTTTAGCTAGAGATAAAGCTAGGGCTGAATCCCAGTGGTGCCACCATGACCAGGGTAACATTTATAGCATTCGGGGTAAAGTGTGAACTAAAGGTTAAATTAAAAAAAGGATATACTTTTAGAGGATAGAATGAAGGATTTCTCATCCCCACTGGCAAGACACCTCAACATCGATGACAACAGTTGCTAACAGCAGCATTGCTAGTTGTTTGTACTGTTAGCTAGTTGTGAACTTTGGAAACCATTACAAAGGACATCATGTTTTGACTACAGCTGAACAACAAATTTGAATACATGTCTATGGTGTCACCAGCTACAGACCAGCAACTACTCACTGATGACTTCCTGTTTCCTGACAATGTTCCACTCTACATACTTTACTTAAATTTAAACAAGTTCATTATGTTTAATGCTGCTGGACACTAAAGCTTTTGGGTACAATTATGGGAATTTTATGAGTCTAGTTCACAAGCAATCAAACAGTAATAAATAAACAAGACATGAAGAGCTGTAATAGGTTTATAGTACATAAAGTTTGCTTGCTAGTTAAAGTGTTGCTAACAAGGAATCATTAGTCATTATCAGCTAAATTGTTAACCAATTATCAAAAACAAACAATTTTTGTAATAATTGTGATTTACATTCATTTGGAATTGTTTCTGGGTAAAATATACAGTTGACTAAATCTTCAATTTTACTTCTCTTTGTAATGATGCCAATTTTTTAACATAATCTATTATTTTTTTTTTTTATACGTCTATGTTTATATGAATATTATTTAGCTTGGCATTTGTTTAATAAATGAACTGAACAAAAAGTATTTTTACTACATTACTGTACCTAAGTTCAGCACCTAAAGTTTGGAAATACATAGAGTTCTTATGGTTTTAGTGACACATGCATGTTCCTTTTGTTTATATGCAACAAACTAGTTAAAAGGCAAAACCCCACAAGAACTGGACAGTAGATGACTGGAAGAAAGTTTTGTAGAGTCTAAATTTAACATTTTGTCTTTAACAGAGGAACATCTGTAAGACTGAGAACAGAAGTTCATGTTAGCAGATTGTTTTTGGGAAGGTTGGAGACTTATTCTTTATATTCTTAATCCTGAACCAACATGGCCACCATTCCATACTCCAACAGCATGCAATTCCGTCTGGACTGCAGCAAACTGGAACCGATTTTACCATATGACAAGAAAATGAGCCGAAGCGTATGTCCAAGCTCTGTAAGCGTTATTTAGAGAGTAAACAGTTTTCTGGAGTGTCATCTATCATGGAACGGCATGCACAGTCACCGCACCTAAATCCTATTGAATTGCTCTGGGATGAACTGAATCACAAGAAAAAAATCTCCTGAATCGGAATAGAACTGCTATTGGACACAGTGTCTGGGATTCGTCCAAAAGGGAAAAGCATCAAGGTCGCATTAAACTAGCGGTGAAACAGCCGAGATTTATTTACTGCACTATGGCCAATCCACGTGGGACTTTATACAAGCGTGTGCCAATTAAAGATGGAGGACAGCCAAGCAGACACAATGTAAACGTGTCTTCAGATGCTTACACAAGCGTAAACATTTCCTGATGCTAATCTAAGCACACAGTGATAAACAGATGCATTCAGATCGGTTTGTTTCCTGGAGAATAACACGTGTGGATCCTCTTGGTTCTTCACCACGAGAAATGTTAATACGAGCTCACAATTGACCTTCAACATTTAATAAAAGCACACAGAGAACACACGGGACATGCATTTTAATTACCTCCTACCCCTTATTTTACATACAATCATCCTGCAGTTATTGCAAGCAAATCTAATTATTGAATGCAGGAGCAGCAGGAACATGATAACAGGATGTAATATAGAGCTTGTGATCGTTTTTTTAGATAGCAGTGTCATTTTAAAAACAAATGGTCCCCGTGTAACCTGTCGCAGGAACTGTGAATGGAAAATGAATGAGTGAATATACGTGTTTTTATTATTGTTTTTGCTTTCGCATTATTAAAGGAAAATTTATTTCTAATATTATTCATTAACTATCTTCCCAAAAACATTTTGATGGATTAAACAAAAATGCTAGGTTTCTCATTAGCAGTGTTATTAAGCAGGGATTATACAGCTATACAGGGCCAAATGCTATTTTTTTGTTTGTTTTCTCATAATCATTTTTCTTGTATAATCCTGTCAACTGGTTTATATAAAAAAAATATTGACCTCTTGTGTCTTATGTATGGGAATACTCATCTTTCATCAGCATCATTAGACTTCTATCTCTGCATTACATGTTAATTATATTGTACAGTAGAGTAGAGATAAAACAACATTGTTTTATTGTGTAACAACAAATAAGGCACATAACTCTTACTGTTAATTTGATATTACATGATTGTTACATTGTGATCGCAAAAAGGCAAGGCCTCTTCGTTAACTTTCTTCTATTAACTGTTTGGACATAAGTATTGAAACACGTGACTTTACCATAAAGTATGTGGTTCTTTTCCAATCGGTTACAACAATGTCTTTAGATTTGGTAACATTAACCTTTCTCCTTTATTGAACTAGGAGAACCAAACCTGTTCCAGCAGGATAATGCCCCTGTGCACAATGCCAATTCCATGAAGATACAGTGGGGCAAAAAAGTATTTAGGTGCCATTAATACAGGTAACAAGTGAAGGACAGAGGAGCCTCTTAAAGAAGAAGTTACAGGTCTGTGAGAGCCAGAAATTTTTTGTCGGTGATCAAATACTTATTTTCCACCATAATTTGCAAATAAATGTTTTAAAAATCAGACAATGTGATTTTCTGGATAAAAATTACAGACCTTTCCCATCTTTTTAAGTGGGAGAACTTGCACAATTGATGGCTGACTAAATACTTTTTTGCCCCATTTAAATGGCCTCCTAAAGAGATCTGACCTCAAACCTATGGAACACCCTTGGGATGAATCGGAACACTGACTGCACCCTACATTAATCGCTACAATTAGGCACATACATGACTTAAAGGTGTGAGAATATTTATGCTAGTTATAGAGGCTTAGATTCATTTTTTTCTATGATATCAAGATTATGTTTTGTGAATATTACATGAATGTTAAGTCGTAATTACAAAGCAGCTTCACAAAGAAAAGGTTTGGGCTTCTGGCACTGGCTGCATAATCCCTACTTAATAAAAAATTGTATGTGTGGGAATCTGTGTGTATTTTGAGTTATTTTCAAAAGGCCGTAAAGCTGTACTGCTATACAAGCTGCACATTGGCTACTCAAAAATATATCCAAGTTTCTATAGAATTGTCTCTTGAGAAGGTTTACTAAAATGAGGGGTATACTCACTTTTGTGAGATACTGTAATCTATCTAAATATATGGTATTTGTAAAAAAAAAAAAAAAAAACAATTCGCAAGGACTTCTTTGGTATACTCTATATATACGACTATGAATGCTTCCCACACATAATCATGCTTTGCTAATTGTATAATTCCATCAGAGGTTGACTTCCAAGAATCAATAACGCATCAAACTAAACTGAAACAGAGAGAGACGGGAAAAAAGAGCTCTTTCCCAATTAAAGTCTGTTCATTAGTCATATCAGGAGAAATTTCCCACTGGTGCACTTAAATGGAAAATAATCCAATCATGCCATGTGCATGTACTGTGTCTGGGTGTTAAATGCACTGGAGACGACTTTATTCCACTCTGGAAATAGAGGACGCTGAGTGCTAATTGCAGTGGCTTCATTTTTCTCTAACGACTCTGATTTTCTGTTTGGGTCAAAGCGACTATTTTAATGATTCTTCTGACATGAAACTTTTATCCACTTGCCTTAGATTCTCTAATGGACAGAACCATTGTAATACATTGTAGTCCTATTACAGAGCTCATTTTGGGTTTGAAACACCTTACAGTAATGTTTAAGCAGTGTCGCTGTCCATGAGTAAAGCTGAAAGGCTGCTAATTTGGACTCATATTTCTTTTAAAAATGTTTCCTAAAAATCAACTCAACAAAATGACCATTAAATAAAAATAAAAGTGTGTAAGGAAGAGTTGATTTAAAAGTATGTGTAGCTCTCACAAATATATACAGGTACCAATGTAGGTGAGGGTGAGGAGGCCTGGGGTGCAGTCAGCGTTCCAATTCACAATCTTACCACATCCTAAGACATACATTACAGCTGCATGCCTCCAAGTTTGGGTTCCTGTTCCTGGTTTTCCTTGACACAGAAAAGAGCCCTGGTCTAAAGTAAAGAGAATACCATAAGAGTTTCTATAATCAGTAAAAGATTTTTCTAAGGCTGTACTGGTGCTTCGCTATGAACAAATTTCACGATTGAAAATGATCTAAAACTGCATACATAATCGAAAATAATTTTTTTGTCAATCATTGTTAATTATCACATATTGAAGTGACCCAAACAGAACAAAAGATTAAATAAAAGAATAAACTTTGCCTCTTTGTCAGTTCCTTTCGAAATCATTTTAGTTTTGAATCGACAAAGTGTATGACACACCTCCGCTCCATTCATCTGACATTCAGCAGCAGAATGGAAGTGTTTGTGCCAACGCAGTGGCGGGTAGCTGTAATTATGACATTATCGAGGAAAAAAAACCTGTGCGCCACTTCTTTTTATGATAAAGAGCGCCAGGGAAGGGGAAAAAAGTTGTATTACACCATCGATTGTCAAAGTGAGATATTATAGCGAGCTTTAATGCAGAGATGGTCTGAGGTTGAGCTTTAAGAGCTGGAAGAACCTCGATAGCTTTTCTTTTTTCGCATTTGATGCAGAACATTTTGAGCTGGTTCTCGCTTGAAAGTTATTTCTACGTGATTGTCATATTTCAGAAAAGACAGTTTTTCTGACATCATGTCCCCTCAGTGGCAAGACAAATTAGTAGGATGGGAAGATTCACTGATTCGCATTGGCATAAAAGTAAACGACGTGAATCAACGATTTTAAAAAGTGTGCATCAGTTGAAAGTTGACATTTGTATCCTGATGCATATTTGCATTGGTCAAAAAAACAAAACGATTTATTTATATATAATTATAAGTAGATGCGCTTTACTTTACTTATTTAGAAAGTGAGCAATTTTATATATTTTCTATGTAAATTGATACGTATATTGATTTCTCCTGACTTCTATCTTAACATTGAAAATTAGGTAGGGCATTTCAGCTGTGAGTCCCAAAATCTGTGCTGAAGGCTAACAGGTTAAGTTACGTGTTGCTACGTAAATATGACATGTCGCAACACTTCGGAGACCGAGGCGTGTCCTGAGAGTCACTTAGAATACAGATTAACATGGCAGAGGTAGAGATGCGTCTTCCTGCAGACACGACAGGAAAGGAACGTCTGGGTTTTATTTAATCTTTATTCATTTGCACTACAAAGGTACAAGAATACACTACACCACAAAGCCAAAACCGAGAGAAAAATATGCATTTTGAAATGAAAAAGTATTAATGTAGACGTGGCCTGAACCTCTATCAGAATATATTTATTGATAGAGATTTCAAAGCATTGGATGAATGACCGAAATGCCATAAATGTATATGAATATGAAGAATGTTTGAGGTGTTTAATTATTTCGGTTGCCATTCCTGTCAGAAATAAGTCCTGATCTAAAGCTTTAATATTACACAGGGATGTTGCAGTAGCTAAAGAGAGTGTCTAATGGGAGAAAATAATTTTTTCAATACCTGAATAATAAGGCTGACAGTCAGTTCAGAGACAGTCATCTCTTAAATATAAAGGAGCAACAGTTTCTATTATCACACACTTTCCAGCATCATATTAACAAGCATCCCAGTAGAGACGACAAGCAGGCTGTAGGAGCGGGACTCTGAGTTACAACTTGGCTCGGCTGGTTGGCGCTTGGCTGGTTGGGGCTCTACGAGGCGACACACTATAGCATAAAGTTTTTTTGACGTTGCAGTGTTTTTCAATCTTTTTGCTTTCTAGGTTTCCTGTCAGATTTTTTTATTAGCGTTAGATAAATGATCAAATGAAGCTCTTCTTGGAAGCTCAGTCAAGCCGAGAAAAACTATAGCCTTGAACACTGGCTATTTTGTTGTATCCTCTGTCTGGTCTTACTTTTAAAACTAATGTAATGACTTTCTGTAATATTTGTGCCCCCCCTCCTTTTTTTCTATTAGTAATCCTCATAATGCCACACTTCAAGCACTAAGGGATCTTTATAGAAGCGATAATGTTGTGTTCTTGCTCGCAACCAGCAGTTTTATCCTTTCATTTGCTTTTTTTTTCATATGAAACTGCCTACTATTTCAAAGTGACTGCAGAAAGAGAAGCACGGTTTCAATGAAGTGCTTCGCTTTTTAAAGGCTAATCATGACTTGGAGGCCCAGCACTAATCAAAAACCATCACATGACTGATCCTGAGAAAATTCATCAAGTAAAATCTCTGCTACTTTTAGATTTGAGCGTGTAAAGCATACGGATAACCAAGCTGTGTTTGATGGATTAGATATATAGTTAATTAGCATTGTTTATCTGTGGGTTCACTGGATTTGTTATATTGAGCTCCACTGTGTGTGCGCTTTTGTAAAATCGTGTGTAATTGTGTGTATAACGAGCTCATTTCCGTTGTCTTATTTACTTTTGTCTTCTTTACTACATCCCGTGTTCGCCAATGTGCCCTCATTGTTTCATATTTCTGGTTGTGAATTGTTTCTGTTTTAAAGGTTTAATGGTCTCTACTTCTTGTGTCTCCTGTATTACGGTTTCATGTCCCTTGCTTCCTTTGCTTACAAATAATTGTTATTTGGTCTGTATCTTGGTCTACAACTGATTATGGTTCAAATGTTTCATACTCACCTCAATTTTAGTTCCAGCATGACATATCTTCATTGAAGTTATGCTGTACTTGTCTAGGAGTGGAAGATCTTGAGTTGCCTGCTATAGAGCTCTGACCTCAACCCTCAGTACCTGACATTGAGCACAAATCTCCAAAAACACACTCTAAAATCAAGTGGAACAGCAAACTGGGACTAAATGTGAAATGGTTTGCTTAAAAAGCACATCCCAGTCTTATTGTCAGGTGCCCACAAACTGTTATATGGGGAAAAAAAATCAAAGTTCTTACATGGATTCACTGATGTATAAAATTAATAATGTTGGGTATAGATTGGCCAGCCACCATGTGGGGGTAGCTCAGCAAGCTGTCCTGGACCCAGGAGGGTTTTACTAAAGCATTAACATATAAAATTGAATCATCGTAATAATTTAAACCATTCAATTAGCACAATAAAACCATAAGTAACAGCTACTGCTATTTAATGAAAAAAGAACGAAAGAAGGGTAATACTTTTCACATGCACATTAGAGCACAGTAAAATTCTTCACATATCCCAGCACAGGGTCAGTCATGTTACAGCATCTCTGGAGCACAGGGCAAAAAGAGTGGCAGCTTGGCAATACAGGGGCTTGAACCCCTGACTTTCTAATCAGTAACCCAGGACCATAACCACTGAGCTACCTCACCCTCCTAAGAGAGTATAATGATCAAAAATGGGCTTGCACTGAACTTGCAAATTCATATTTCTATTATTTAGATGCTAAATACAAGCAGGTCCCTGGTTATAAATTACTTTAGGCATGTTTATTTTTTCATAAAGGAAAAGCTAGGTGCACAAAATAATGTGAACTGTGTGTGTGTGTGTGTGTCCAGAAGTTTTTGGAATTAAATTATAAATAAATATTGTTTTATATTTGTATGGCTATTTTATATTTCATTTTATATTTATTATAGCTATTTTATAATTCAGCGACCAGGCATAACATTATGACCACCTGCCTGATATTGTGTTGGTCCCCCTTTTGCTGCCAAAACCACCCAGACCCATCAAGCATCACCAGCATGACCTTCTTCAGCAGTTTGAGCTGCAGGAGGACTGTTGGATCGGAACACACGGGTCAGCCTTCGCTCCCCATGTGCATCAATTAGCCTTGGCCCCCCCATGACCCAGTCGCCGGTTCACAACTTTCGATAGATACTGACCACTGCAGACTGGGAAACACCACACAAGAGTTTTGGAGATGCTCTGACCCAGTCATCTAGACGTCACAATTTGGCCCTTGTCAAATTTGCTCAAATCCTTATCCCATTTTTCCTGCTTCTAACACATCAACTTTGAGGAGAAAATTTTGACCTGCTGCCTAATAAATCCCACCCACTAACAGGTGCCATGATGAAGAGATAATCAGTGTTATTCATGTCACCAGTCATATTGTTATAATGTAATAATGTTATGCTTGTACAGTGAATCTTTGTGTACCTGTGGGGCCTTTCAGAAATGCTTTGTGTAACGGCTAGGGAATATGTCCTTGGGCCTGCAGATACATATAGACTATAATACAGTTACAGTAATAATATTGATACACATTGAACAGTGAATGTTGTTGCAAAGATTTGCACCAACAGAATTATTCATGTCCAATCCCATGCTGCTTAACATGATTGCCAAGTTTTCACCCCCAGGTGAAATGCGTTTGTTTGCAGCTGCTAGCAAAACACACAGACACACACACAGGCATACTGGCATACCCGGTTAATGATGCCGTAGGGAATAACAGTGTACCACTGCCAGCATTCCCCCCTGAAGACACAACACACACACAAAAGAGAGTGAGGCTACGTGATGAGGCAGCTAGCGAAGTGCACACACACAGAGTTAAAGAGAGAGGACATACTCACAGATGGTTGCTATAGAAACGCAAATTAAAAGATGTTCAGCACAAACGCAGCATCTGTCTGGTGTTTTCCTCTCAGCGAGCTTCTTTTGAAACATTACAGAGGATTAAATAAGCAACCTGATTAAGTCCGTCTGAATTTATATGCAGCATCATTAAGTCCACGCTCCTGAGAGCAACACGAGGAAACGGCTTACGCTCGATAGACAGCGACGGACCTCTGTCGCGTTAGCCATTACATTCGCAAACTCATGTTGTTTAGATTTTTGTGAAGCTGCCAGAAAATGACAGGCGGACAACAAACATACACACACACACGTAAACACACACCTTTATCGATTTGTAAAGTAAAGAATTTAATACAATAACTTAGCGTAGATCAGAAATGCCGAATGTAGGATTTGATCAATTAAAAAAAAATTGAGAGAAACTTTTTTTAAATGAAAGAAAAAATAAATATACTTGCAAATTGTTTAGGATAAAATGTTAAAATTACATGTATTTGAACAAAATATATATTTTTTAAAAATGGAGTGTTTACAGACATTATTAAATTATTAAATGCATGCTTATGAGGGAAAAAAAAGGAAAACAAAATTAAAGCACATTGAGAATGAAATACTGCATATGGATATACTGCATGTGTGTGTGTGTGTGTGTGTGTGTGTGTGTGTGTGTGTGTGTGTGTGTAGTCTAGTCTGGAGTATTTGAAGAGAGCTTAAATAATTGAAAAACATGCTGCAGGTGAGCTGTATACATGGTGCTGTATACATGAGCAGATGCTGTTGATTTTGGGGCAATTGCTGCTGATGTTACAGATTCAGTAGTGATGTGCTGGTTTGAGTTGTGATTTTACAGATTCATTAGTGATGTGCTGGTTTGAGTTGTGATTTTACAGATTCAGTAGTGATGTGCTGGTTTGAGTTGTGATTTTACAGATTCAGTAGTGATGTGCTGGTTTGAGTTGTGATTTTACAGATTCAGTAGTGATGTGCTGGTTTGAGTTGTGATTTTACAGATTCAGTAGTGATGTGCTGGTTTGAGTTGTGATTTTACAGATTCAGTAGTGATGTGCTGGTTTGAGTTGTGATTTTACAGATTCAGTAGTAATGTGCTGGTTTGAGTTGTGATTTTACAGATTCAGTAGTGATGTGCTGGTTTGGGTTGTGATTTTACAGATTCAGTAGTGATGTGCTGGTTTGAGTTGTGATTTTACAGATTCAGTAGTGATGTGCTGGTTTGGGTTGTGATTTTACAGATTCAGTAGTGATGTGCTGGTTTGAGTTGTGATTTTACAGATTCAGTAGTAATGTGCTGGTTTGAGTTGTGATTTTACAGATTCAGTAGTGATGTGCTGGTTTGAGTTGTGATTTTACAGATTCAGTAGTGATGTGCTGGTTTGAGTTGTGATTTTACAGATTCAGTAGTGATGTGCTGGTTTGGGTTGTGATTTTACAGATTCAGTAGTGATGTGCTGGTTTGAGTTGTGATTTTACAGATTCAGTAGTAATGTGCTGGTTTGAGTTGTGATTTTACAGATTCAGTAGTGATGTGCTGGTTTGAGTTGTGATTTTACAGATTCAGTAGTGATGTGCTGGTTTGAGTTGTGATTTTACAGATTCAGTAGTGATGTGCTGGTTTGAGTTGTGATTTTACAGATTCAGTAGTGATGTGCTGGTTTGAGTTGTGATTTTACAGATTCAGTAGTGATGTGCTGGTTTGAGTTGTGATTTTACAGATTCAGTAGTAATGTGCTGGTTTGAGTTGTGATTTTACAGATTCAGTAGTGATGTGCTGGTTTGGGTTGTGATTTTACAGATTCAGTAGTGATGTGCTGGTTTGGGTTGTGATTTTACAGATTCAGTAGTGATGTGCTGGTTTGGATGTAATGTTACAGATTCAGTAGTGACAGTTTAAGCAGTGACATTTAGCATTTAGTTCAGGTTCTCTGTATACTAATAAACCAATAAACTTTTATAATATGTATATCAATTTAAGGTAATACTGGAGACACACTAAAAATGTGCATATCGCTAATTAATCCTGTCTATTAGCTTGCTGTGGACATTTGGACAATATCTGATCAAATTTGATGGCCACCACACAAAAACTTTTCCATTTCCCTCACCGTCAAACTGCAGCTTCTCTGAAGGAATTATACATGAGCGGGAATAAAGAGAGAGAGAGAGAGAGAGAGAGAGAGAGAGAGAGAGAGAGAGAGAGAGAGAGAAAGGTAAAAAAAGATATGAGAACACACTCTTTCACTCTTTTTAAATTCAGGTCAGCAGTCTAGATGGTGTGGAGGAACTCCACACCATCTAGAGATGAAGGAGGGAAGTGACATTACATTTCAACACCACAGCGACTTGTATCACACGTGTACAAATCAATTTGTTTAACTTTCGATGAAAAGAATGCAATGCAAGACTCAAAGCGAGTAAGAAACAAAAAGGAATGTTATGAAAAAGACTTTTTGTGCTTCTGAAAACGGCTTTTATTTTTATATTTCGATATTTTAAAACACATAATTAAATACGACCTCCAGTCTGTGTTTCGAATTCCTGCCTTTTCGATGAAATGATAGAGCACATGTAGTGTTCAAAAAAAAAAAAAGGCTTCAGGTTTCTGATATGTTTCAATTATACATTAATAATATGGTTGTTACCAATTTTGTTCCATCTAACTTGTATTCGCTAACCCGGTATTTAGCCTATACATATAGCTAGCAAAGATTAGAGTTAGAACAAAGACAAAACATGAAACTGGGCAAATCTTCCACAGACACGTTTGACATGATATACGTTTGACATACTTCGATACTGCAATCAGTTGTGTGAGGTGTTTTGAGTGGCTTCAAAAGCAGAAGAACATCACAGGAAGATGACGAGAGATCAGCAATCAATGAGCTCAAACCCCAAAAATGTCAAAAGCATTCAGCAACTTGTGCATAATGATCGTCTGCGAACAATCCACACAATCTCACTTCCACACCCACCGTACTCACCAGATCTGCTCCTGCAGACTTCGTACTCTTCCAGAAGCTAAAGATCGAGCTCAATGTTCGGAGTTTTGATATCACTGCTGAGATCCAGCATGAATCGTAGAAGATGCTTGACACACTTCGTAAAGAAGACTTCAAGGACACATTCCAGAAGTGGCAGGAACGCTGAAAATGCTGTATTGCTGTACAAGGGGACCATTTTGATGTTGATACTGTGTAAATGCAGATAAATAAAGTACTTTCTTGTAAACAGAACTCATCTTGTCTTTTTGATTCCACCTCATACCATATACCTCTCTCTTTCTCTCTCTCTCTCTCTCTCTCTCTCTCTCATATATATATATATATATATATATATATATATATATATATATATATATATATATATATATATATATATATAAAACCCTCCCCTGCTCAGTTGTAAGACTCTTTGGATAAGGGCATCTGCCAAATGCCATAAATGTAAATATATTATTAGATAGATAGATCATGAGCATTTACAATCATGAGCTAATCTGAAGGGACTTTGTTATTATACTGCTATGTTAGCTATTATATAGCTAGCTACTGTAACTAAGAGTTTCTGAGAGGATTTCCCATTTTTTTTATTTTCTGCTAATAGTATATCGCTAGTTAACACTAGCTAACCTGGGAGAAGTTGCAGCCAGTGCTAGCTAGCTGACTAACACAAGCTAACCTAACTGTTTTTTTTTACTTTTTACCTTACACGCTAATACGTCATTAACACTATGACACTTGTCGTTTCATTGATTGCTGACTTGTCAAATGGTTTATTTGCCATAACCTATCTATCTTGCATAGCTGCATTGTATTCCGTGACTTTGAGCCCAACTTTCACTCATTTTACTTCTCGATCATTAAATTTAATTGAAAAATGGTGCGAAATCATGCTGAGAGCTCTATCTCTGTGGTCAAAAATCATTATAATGCATGATTGAAATCATTGTCATGTTTTTTCCTTCATTTAAATCTATTATAACTAACAAATGCCTCCCTAAAATGTATAACCAAAATACAACACCAAACAAAAGCAAATTAGCACAACAATCACTAATATTTCAAAGGAAGCATGTTCAATGTGTTTAATGCTAGGCAGCTAGTTAACGATCGTTTTGTGACGGGGTTACACAGGAGGATTTAATTCATATTTATGAATATTTTCACTGCTAATGCTAGTTAAAAACAAGCAAACAAAAAAGTAAATGCAATCTTGTTTTTAGCACTGGATCCAGATGTTCAGATTTGACTTTTACAATATGTTGTTTATGTAGATAAAAAAAAAAGAAAAACACACATCTGGTCTCAGTGACACACTGCTCCTTTAACTTACTGGTAATTAAAGGGTGTTCTTTGGCCTGTATAATGACAAGCTAACGCTTTTGTATCCAGTGCTTTAGCACAGTCATGCCCATAATTGTGTGTGCATATGTGTGTGTGTGTGTGTGTGTGTGTGTATGTGTGTGTGTATGTGTGTGTGTAAAAATGCAACCATCCTTTAGCCTGATAATTGTTTCAGCAGGCTAGCAAACCCACAGCGTTGTAATTAACCCTTGCCGAGCAAATCGAGCCGAGACCCACAGCAAATAACACACTGAGTGAGTTGAAAACATGCGGCTTTCACCTCATTCAGACGCATTTCAGTTCCTATGTGTCTGTTAAATAACCGTGCTAAAATAAAGAACAAGAAAACAATGTGGTATCTGAATTGAAATTTAACTAGTTATTTTTCTGCGTCAGACTCTGGACTTTGGATTCAAGCCATTAAACCTCCCACTCACCTCAAATTACTTCCGAACGTACAACTTTATCTAATTAAGCAATTCCGTCAATTAACCTCAGCCTCTTAACGAGAGCGCCGCATGAATGATAATGAGTTCGAGCAGATTTCAAATGATCAAGAAAATAATAAATAAATAAATCCACATACATGCACTGGGTCACTTGATGAAGTCAAGAGGTTCAATGCCCAATTAAAAAAATTCACTTAATGATGGGCCTTTTATTAGCACTAATGAGAGCAATGCAAGGCTAGCTCCATTAGACAATGATAGTAATGTGTTTATTTCTGTGGAACATTAATGGCAGATTGTGCTAGCCTTGATTACTGTCATGGCATGATAACAAAAAATTTACGCTAGCTCTGATTAGCTGTAACGGACAAGAACAGCATTTGTAAAATAGTTTAGACTGCTTACATGAAATGTAGTAACTTTACATTTACATTACATTTACATTCTCTCAGAACGTAAATGTAAAGTTACTACATTTCAAATTTAAAAATGTTAGTCTTAATCAGATCTTCATCAGGCAGTTTGAAATTAAATGCTGTTTCTGTCCGTCACTGCTAATTAGCGCTATTTGAAATTTGTTTTATCAACCACATAAGTTAGAAAAGACCCCATGTCAATGTAAATTTTCCTCAGAAAAATGTAATTACTATGTATATTTTTATTTTTCTGAGGAAAATTTACATTGACATGGGGTCTTTTCTAACTTATGTGGTTGATAAAACAAATTTCAAATAGCGCTAATTAGCAGTGACGGACAGAAACAGCATTTAATTTCAAACTGCCTGATGAAGATCTGATTAAGACTAACATTTTTAAATTTGAGCTAACTATGATCAGCACTGAGGAACAGGAACAGAATTTAATTTTAATCTGCTTAAATGACACTTACTTTGAATTTTTTTATACATTGATGTCATGTAATTTGAGCTAGCTTTAATTAGCTGTGAGGGCCAAGAGCAGGGTTTTATAAAAAGTCATATTCATGAGGTAACTTCACATAATTCTGATGGAAATTGACATTATCGTGGGCTCATTTCATACTGTCATGGCATGCTAAAAAATATATGCTAGTTCTAATAAGCTGTGATGGACAAAAACAGCATTTTTATAATGTTTTAGACTACTTAAATCAGATACATGTCGTAACATCTGAGGGAAACAAACTTAATTTTATCTCAAACTGACTAAATGAAATACTAATAAACATACTTTTGAGGAAAAGATTTTTCATACATTGATGGCATGTAATTTGAGCGATCTCTGATTAACATCATTTCATAACGTTTCAGACTTATTAATTAATATACATATAGTAGTGTCACACAGCTCTGAGGAAATGTTAACATTGACGTGGGCTGTTTTCTTACTTTTATCGCTTGCAAAAAAATTATTTTTACTAGCTCTGATTAGCTGTGAGGAACAAGAGCAACATTTAATTTAATTTCAGACTGCTTAAGTGATGTACTAACTTACTTTAAAGGGAAACTGATTTTTTTATACATCATTGGCATGAAATTAATGCTAGTTTTGTTTAGCAGTAAGGGACCTGAACAGGTGATTTTAAACTGCTTAAAATATATTCTGCTTTACTTCTGAGGAAACATTTCAACCTACGAACATCTTATCGATGAACATATACATGAAATTCACAGACTTCTGAGGAATATTGAAAGTTACTTGTGCTCTTTTCTTACTTCTGTGGCATGCTAATAACAACAAAGTTATGTTCACATGTTCATCAATGGAGCTCTATTCATAAATAATATAATCAGATGTCATATAATTATACAATAACTTCACTTCACAGATCCTTCTTTGAAAAAATTAAATTTTTCTCACACCCGTGGCATCTTAATTTCTGTGTAATTGATATTAATGTCTGGTTTCATTGTGCTAACGTCACTTATGACTTTAATTATGACCAGAACTTTGCTAATCTATAATTAAAAGTAACACTGACAATAATGTGTGTGCTGTTCTGATTTCTTTGGCATACTAACAATAATTTATGCTAGCTTTTTCTACAAGGGAAGTAGCAAATATTTATTTGCTATTTATTTAAATATTTATGGCTAATTGTGGTCATTAATATTAGATAAAAATTCTGTGTTATGTTAATAATAACGTATGTTTATTTTTCTTTATTTTGTATAATTGTTAATATTTTGATCATTTTTACAGAAACAATAAAATGTAAAGGTTTTCTTCATTTTGAGGGCCATATATGCTAACTGCAAAGGAAAGCTAGCTCTTATTTTATTGGGGCAATAACAGAAATGTATATTTTATGCTTTTTTTTTTTTTTATTTCTGAGAAACAGTGACAAAAGTCTCTGTTCTTTTCAGACTTCTCTAACAGTAGTGTATGTTAACGTTTCCTAACTTCTTTCCCTAAAGCTAACTTCTCTAAATGATGTGAATGTCGCTCATTTCTGACAACAATTTGCTCGTTTTATAATTCTTTGGCCAGTTATTCGCTAGCTTTCCTGAGAGGCAGGATAAAGAAATGTATGCTAACTTTCAAAAATTAATATTAGTAATAAATTATTTCTGTGGTATATGAACTATATCAGTCTAATCTTGTTTTACTCAATATGCCTGAGTAGCATTCATTGTGAAGTATACTGATCCTCACTAATGCTAATTTGACTTCTCAGGGACGCTAGCAGTAATTTATGCTAACTTCTTTTCCTCCAGCGGGACATTAGCTGAAATAGAACGCTAACTTTGCTGACTTCTGTGGGACCCGAAACAGTAATTTGTGCTAACTGTGTTTACTTCTGCAGGGCACCGAATGTAATTTATTTTTGCTTCAGCAACTAAACCTACTGGTTTTGTTTACTTCAATTTCTCTGTAATTACTTACATTACACTTACACAAAATGGCTTTATTATTTGTTTTTGTTTTTTCATAACTATGCAGTATGTAATTTCCTTTTGGATGGATTTTACTTTTGAGTTTTGTTTTTAAAAACATATATACTCCTGAGATTCAGATTACAACCTACAGGAACCTAAATACATGAGCTTCAGAAGCTGATGACAGTGTGCGTGTGTGTGTCTGTGTGCGTGAGTGTGTGTGCATGTAAGACATTAGCATTAGTATTGTGAACTTGTTGCATGCTAATAACATCATAGTGGGGATTAGATAGTCTAAGCTTCTGTATAATCACAAGATGAAAGATGGAAATGATAAGGCTGCAAAACATAGATAGACACAAAATGTGTACACATACACAAACCACAATGTTTTGTTCAAATAGTGTGTTTATGCATACATATACTGTGTATATACAGTACGGAAAATGGAAAGGAAATGAAAAGTTCATTGCCATGTACGAGTGCTCTAAGCTTCATTATACAGTGCAATTCCTGTGCAGTAGTAATACACTCCTCCCTAGACACAGTGCAAAATGATCAACCATCACTTCTCTAGTACAAAATGCTCCAAGAGAATAACATAACAGAGGACTTTAAGAGACATTGTGTGCAGTTAAAAAAGTGGCAGATTTGATCAAGGACATTTTGAGTCTACCCATCAGTCAGAGTCCAGTGTCAAAGTGCTGTAAATGTAAATATTAAAGTGAAGTGAATGAAAAGGGGAGTGGGTTGTGTTTGTAGTGGTGTTATTGGTTTTGAGTTCAGAAGTCTGTATCATTTACATTTATGACATTTGGCAGACACCTTTATCCAGAGCAGTTAAGGATTAAGGAGCTTGCCAAAGGGCCAAGCAGTGGCCAGGCAGTGATGGGATTTTAACTTACGACCTTCCCACATCATCAAAGCCGTACTGCTATTCAGTATAAACATATGACTGAGTGTTGGATATTATTGTACAATAGTTCAACAAACAAAACAAAAAAAAAGTTCTAATCCCAACACCACCAAGCTGCAACTCCTGGGCCTTTGAGCAAGGCCCTTAACCCTCAACTGCTCAGTTTGTAAGTCTGCTGAATGTAGTAAATGTAATAATGAATATAAAAGTTTACATACAGTGGTCCCTATAAACTCACGGGGGTTACGTTCTAAGACGAGGTGAGTTCTAAGGTTCTAAGGTGAGTTCTGAAAATCTGCAAATTTTGGATGCACCCCCACAGCCCCTATAGTACCTTAGTAAATTCATCTATACATTATGTCACCTTAAATACAATCATTTTAAAAACTTTTGTGAAATTTGTTTGTGAAAACATAGTTTGAAATGTAATTCCTAATGCTCCTAAACAGTCCCGCTGCAGATTCACGTGAACTTTAAGATAAAAACTTGCTGTTAGTTAGGTTCCAAATGAGAACCAACACATTTTCCGAGCTGAATTATCAGGGTTGGACTGTACTAAATATGTTCATTAATTAATAAAATAAATATAATTATAATATTAAAATATTTAATGTAAATAATGTTAATATACAGTAATTCATAACAATATTATTATTCATTGTTACAATATTATTATAACAATATATTGGGATTATATTAAATAATTGTATTATTGTTGTTGGCAATGTTTATTAAATAATAATAATAGCATATATTTTTATTATAATCATTTTTATAAAAAATAATAATTTTAATGACTTTTGTTTAATGCCCACTTCTTTGGATTGTTTATGTATACCAGCTCGTATAACAACATTCTACTCCTCCAAACACCCTCCAAATCCAGTCACAGATAATTGAATGAACGAAGACAGAGGAGGTGACTGCCACAGATACAGAGGGCAGAGTAATACATTTTAATGTATCTATACCTGGAATGTGTGATGAATTGGAGCAGGATACTGTCCTGTTTTTATCATTTACACTTTTGTTCGGTGTAAATTTCAGGTGTCAAATTCCAGGAATGAAGGCTTCTTATTTCCTCCATTCTCCACAAAATCTAATATATCAAATATACAAAAGGCAATAGAATAGCAGTCGCATAGCAACCGCCCATCCAGTAGAGATAACGTGTGTCATTCTTACATTAACTTTGCCAAAAATCTTGCCTCCATTTTCTGTCAAAAACGGTTCTACAAAGCAGACACAATATTAAATGTTCAACCACAGTTTAATCAACTCTTTATTAACAATTCCATCCTGTTTTCACAACATACTGCATCTTAATGTATGGTGTCGCATTCTTTAATAAACATTTGCACCTTTTTATCTAGTTGTGTACAAATCCATAAGTTGTTCTTCAAATGATGGACCATAAAATCATATATGCAGAAGATGCTGGAAATCCTAATTATGTCGGAAGCAAGGTACTCATGGTCAGCTAGCATAAATATATAGCAATCACTGATTACTCAGATAACAACAACTTGGTAAGAATTAAGTATGTGTAAACTCTTGAACTGATTCATTTGTGTCAATTTAGTTATTACTGGGTCTTATCGATTATATATAAATTCTGCTATGTGAAAATATATGTACTTTTATTTTAAATATCTCAAAAAAGGTGTAAGCAACATTATGACCTTGACTGTATAAAGAATTGTCACGAAGTTTAAACAAATACGGTATTTTATCGCTACAGGTACAGTATGTTCTGAAAAATTTCAGGACATAGTTGGGTTTCTGTTCGCAGAGTAGCGTGACAATGTATCGGTAAGCTGCTGGTAAGAATTCATGCAAAATTTGGGACTTGTAGCACAGCCACATAAGTGAATGACATCAAGAAGAAACAAGTTAACTAGCAAAAAAGAAAGCAAGTAGCGCTAGTAACAAACGGCTAGTATGATCAAATGTTATAGCTTTCCAAGTTCTTTGTCTGTATATCAATTGATTTAAAATGGATTCTGCTATAAAGACCTTTAAAAGCATTGAAGTGAAACTTCACATTGTTTAAAGAATAAGCAGCCATGTTGATTTGACCGCACTCTATTAACACTTCAAGTTGAGCTTGTGTTATTAACATGAATGTTAAAGAGATACCAGAGAATTTACAATAGAAGTCAGGTTCTAAAGAGAATGAGTGACAGAGAGCATGTCCTGATTGGTTTTGCTTTCTAACTGGACCTATGGGTTTTCTCTGTACCTCTTTACAATCGAACTCTCTCAGTCTCTGCAGTTTGATACCAGTGTTGTTTAGTTACACTATAATGTCCTGTAGCATGAGCGTTTAGTAAAACGAGAATACAAAATCTAATCTCAAGCCAAATTAAAGGGGTACACAATAAATTGGGCTCAACAGTGAAAACAATAAACAAATGTTTTTCACACTGTACTGTTTCACAGCCTCTTTCTAATTGGCTGGGGTGGAGGAACTAATTGTATTTGAAATCTTTATCTGTTTATTTCATTTAGGCCATTTTGCAGACTACTTAAAAAAATATCTTTTAAATAGCTGATCAGTTGAGGTTTAAGGGCATTGCTCATGGGGCCATAGTCACAAAGAACTACTGATCTTCTTATCCAAAGTACAACATTTTACCCACTGAGTCACCACTTTTCAATTTGCATAGCTAATGGTGGTTAAACAAGCTCACTAGCTGCTAAGGGGCTACTCCATACAGTAGATGTACTGTGTGAGCAGACCCATAGGCAAATTCAGAAATTAGATTTTATAAAATCACCAAAGAAAAGTTCAAATGCACTTTCTTTCAAGTAGAACCCTGAAACCATTTCAGTAGGTCCTGAGACTGGTACCTTCAGTGTAAGAATTTTTTTTTTTAGGATGGAATATAGAGAGAAAAGCAAAGAAGTGTTTTTAAGTGCTAATTTATGCACATATGGAATAAGAAGCGCTATTGACTGTTCTAAAGGAAGTTCATTCCACCACCGAGATATTGGAATGTTTTCCTTGTTTTCCAAGTTATAAAGAAGAAATTTAAAATTGCTAACTTGTTGTCAAGAAGCCGTATTTGGTGTACGTAATACTTTAAAACGTCTCTACAGGCCTCATAACAAGGTACATCTATAGAGTAGTCCCTTAGCAGCTAGTCAGCTTGTTTAACCACCATTCGCTATGTTAAATTGGAGTCTGTACTGTAGCCCATTGGTAAGAATATATATTAAGCAAGTTGGTTAGGCCATTAAGAGGCTTGCGAAGTGTAGTGCTACGAGTGAGGTAGAAAGTCTTGATCTTTGTCTGACAAGGACCTCTGTCAAGTCCTTCTACCTGACTATCTTTTTCCTGTACAAAAAAAAATACATGCACTTCTTTCCAGTAGAAAATTAAAGTTGGGTGAAAGGGGCAGGAACTAAAATAGGGTTTTTTGTGGGGCAGAGCTGCTAAGTATATCTAGAAATTGTTTCCTTAGGTCTGGATACTAGTACCAACAGTGTGGAAACTCTTTTGAGGATCGAATATAGCGTGAAAAGCAAAGAAAGCACTTTTAAGTGCTAATTTATGTACTTCTGGAATAAGCAGTGCCATTGACTCAGCAGTTCAGGCATCTAGAGGAAGTTCGTTCTACCGTTAACATCTGTCTAGGAGTGAGGTTTAAAATCTCATTCTTTGTCTGTCAAGGACCTCAATCAAGTCCTTCTCCTGGAATACCTTTTTCCTAAGAATCTGCATCATACAGAATCGAACCCAGGCTTCTAATATTTTGAAGGTACTTTAGACAGTTCAGAAAGCCTTTTTTTATTTTGATGTGATTTTATGCTGACCCTGCATGACATGCAGTTATGTATAACAGTGCAGAACTAAAAACAGTCGTAGCCCCACATCCAAGCATTTTGCCTACATACCTGTAAAAACACATTAGGTTTTGCATATGTGAGTAATGTTTTGGTTTCATAATCAATCTTTTTGATAAGTGTTCGGATAAAAGCAGTTGCTTAAAAGCTTCATACGAGATGGAGATGATTCCCGTGGGTGTCTTTAGGGCCTCGGCTTTCGCTCGTCTGCTTGCTCGTTTTTCAACCGTGGGCAGATATTGTGATTTTTTTTTCTTTTCATGCTGGCAGCGTCAGCATTTTTAATCCTGCGGCACAAAGCGTGTTTAACCACTGCACCAACATAGCTCCAAGTACAGATTTTTTTGTGTTGTATACACCCACGTGTCCTTGCCTCTCTATAGAGCGCAACTTCTCATTACAGTTCCTAAATTAAATGCAAAATGATGACAGAGATCCTGCTGCTGATGCTGATGAAGATGAAACATCATCAGCATCTTCAGTGTAATTCTTTTTCCTTCTCAAGCCATTTCCAACAAAATATCTAAAACCATTTAGGCAATTAGATGAATACCTCTTGATGTTAAAAAAAAAAAAATAATGATCATAAATAGTGAACACTTTTTTTGTTTTTTGTTTTTTATGACAGACTCACACACGCATATTTTAAGGCAATTTTCATGGCATGCGTCGAGACACCCATGATTGTGGCAGGATTCAAAACAAAGGCAGTCATTCAAAAAGCAATTTGCTGCTATTTAGCTGTCATCAAAAAGCTTTTAAAAAACCATTTCTGAAAAAAGTCGATCTGCCACCGAAGTCTGTATCGGCAGGTTGGGGAAGAAAAAACCTCTCGTCTCGTCTTTTCTTGAAATATAAAAAAGCAAGCGACATTCAGAGAGGTCAAAGCAGGAGCAGAGGGTTTGCAAGAAAACAATCACTTCCTTTTGATGACATGCTAATGTTAAATCAAGGAAAGGAAAAGTTTACAGGGAACTGAGGTGTTTTGAACTGATACATTGCCTTATTAGATAGTTGTATACATTGATCCGCACGCACAAACAAAACAAAACTCCAAAGTATGATGATTAGCTTACATTGCTACTAATGTCTTTTGCTGGTTGGGGAGCTCTGTGTTTGCTATGAGAAAGCTTATATATCTCACTTTTACAGTATCATGGTCTGTCTGAATACCTGATGCTGATTGGCTAAAAGTACATCTGATCAAATGCGCATTATCGTCTTTGTATATATATATATATAAACAACGAACAGCAGCTACGCTAATACATCTTCACTTCTTCTCTTTTTCTCCCCATCCTGACACATCGGTTGTACCAGCTCTAGTTGGGTTTCACCTCATTAGGATTTCAGACCTTCAAAAAGAAGATGTCGACTCGAAGAGGATCCCGAGCCATCGAGAGATGTTCCAGGTCCAGTTCGATCCCACTTCAGGAACATTTCAGACAATGGACTTTAAAGATAAGTAACCTCTTAATCAATATTTCAAATAACATTTTACATATGCTGTTTCTCTGACATTTAACGGCTCTGACATTGTCGAGTTGATGTTGAATCTATTATGATCTCAGATGTTGTTCGGAGATCTAGAGGAAGTTCATTCCACCACCTCGGTGTCAGAACAGAAAAGAGCCTTGAAGTATAAGAAGAGCCTTGAAGCCTCATTATTAACAGAGGAATAAGTTCCAAAGACGTAATTTGGAAGCTCTTTTATTATTAACTTTATTTTTCAAGTAAATGCACTCTTATTGCTCTACTTCATCTTTGTCTATTATTAAGACCTGCAGAATTCAAGCTCTAATGGCCAGTTTATACAGTGAACAAATTTTGTCCATTCAGTTAGTTTAGCACAACATCAGAGACTAACTTGACCATGCTGTTGACGTGGAATATGAGCACAAGTGAATGAAAATGCAACTATAAAACCATAATATAAAAGAAAATGTAAAATACAAATAAATGCATAACAATGAAATAAAAAAAGAATCCTGGAGCATGGGACATGAAGCAAAAATAAAGATGACAACTACAAAAAGATAAAAGAGTGTGTGGCAAGTTGAGTCTCTAGACAAGTGATAAATAGCTGCCAATATGAAGCAAAGTGCAGAAATTAAGTGACACTGTGCAGTGGCTTATGCAAAACGTAACCAGGTGTCAGCATAATCCTGATAGCTGGGAAGCGACCATGGTATGTATAGGCATGGTACATGGATAATCCATGGATGGGTGTGTGTTATACGATTTTAATGCACTCTGCATAGTATGGCAAGCCAAAATATGGTGGTTTTAATGGTCTGACAGTTTTTCTCAGTTGTTTGGCAGCGTTTCTCAGATGAAATTAAATTCTCCAAACCTCCACATCATGCCATCCCTTGTGCACATCACATCATAGGTCATTGCTTGCAAAAGTGTTAAACCAGATGTCAGAATCTGTCAAGCTTAAATTTCTATTACATTATTTTTTTGTTAATAAGTCTTTGTGAAATTGTGCCTTGAATGTCAATAATGAAGGTGAGTGTATGGCATCAGGTCAACCAATGATCACCTGGTTCTCAAAAATAGGTCAAAGATTAATTTTGTGAAGCTTCAATTTGGCGACAGAGCAAAACACAGAACTACAATTTCTGAAAATGGATGAACTACCTGGAAATTACACTTCAGTAAAACTGTAAATCCTGTCCGGTCTGTTGCAACCAATATAAATCAAATATGCAATCAAATGAATACATTTGTGCTGCTGAAATTCATAGATGCCATACAGAAGAAATTCAGCCTTGTGCATCTTTAATAATTGTAATCCAAACGATAGTTTACATCAGGAAATACTAAAACTGTGCGCTTTCATTTCATTACCTAGGAGTATGTAGGATTTTTCCACTTAGACAAAAGCAATAAAGGACACATGACTAAAAACTAAAACAGTATATTTTATCTAACTAAGCAGTTGAGGGTTAAGGGCTTTGTTCGAGGACCCAACAGTGGCAGCTGGCTGGTGCTGGGATTAGAAGTTACAACCATCTAATCAGAAGTCCAGCGTTTTATAACACTGAGCTACCACTTCCCCTGCAAAATCACGACAAGTAACATCACAATTCGATTCACATGTATTTTGAACCGAAGCGCAAGCCTGTACCATGCAAAAACTGATTAGAACACAGCCGATTAACTTAATTAACATCCCTCGATAATGGCCAAAGCTGTACCAATGTATAATATTCCAAGTAATAGCCCATAATTAACACATTAGCTAAAGCTCACTGCTCACGGCTTGCATATTAGTTTATGCACAGGTTGGTTAAATCTCTCTGAAACTATGTGCACTAAATGAAAAATTACTGAAAAGCACATCAAATTTCATAAATTAGTCAAAATAAACGCATATGCATGATGCTAATAAATTTCAATAGCACCCACTACTGGAAATCCGTCGACTTCAATTTTCGATAACATCAGCATGATTTAGGGAAAGAATAATGTTGCAGTCTGTTCACAAAAAACAAGACATTTGTCTGATTGAAGACGTCTGGAGACACAAAGAATTTGAGAATTCTTTAAATTTATCTTCCAGACATTGAAATTTGGGAAGCCATCTTTCATATATATATATATATATATATATATATATATATATATATATAATTTTTTTTATTATTATTATTATTATTTATTTATTTAGTTAGTTTTTTTTTGGAGAAAACTGATCCTGCCACGCGGACACGCTTGCAAGATTGATGTGTTTGTATGCCTTTTCCAAACATATGCGCTTCCACAGATACGCTTCAATCAGATTACACTCCGAGGCAATAGCCAAAGGTCAGAGGAAACGCATTATTCCAGCAACAGCTAGTTTTATTATAATTTTTTGCAAATTTTTCCTGTGTGGTATATTAGTATTCCAAACAAGCATTGCACTGATCAACTTCTTTTACATTACTTACAGATAAATCTCTCTATGCTTGTAACATGTAATGAGTAATGCAAGAAATAACATGAGGTTACATGTGAAAATTCATTTCAGCCTGTCATGCTACATGACCCATGTGATAAATAAACACATAATAAATTCAGTCCCCTGCATGAAACAATGAGCGAGAAAAATAAATGAATCATGAGGGGGAAAATTCTTTGTAAGAAGAATAAATTAAGTGGGAAAAAATGATGTGAATAAAGGAATCGTGAGAAAGCTGTAAAAATTACAAATAAAAATAACTGAACAATCAGCAAAAATAAATAAATAATTAAATAGCTACATACATACATACATACATACATACATACATACATACATACATACATAAAAAAGTAAACATTGAACTGTGATTTATTAATTGAAAATTTAATAATTTTAATGTTAATCAATAAATACATTATTTGTGAACAATTTTAAATAATGCATAATGAATTAGAAAAAATGTTTCATCAGTGAGATCTTTCTAAAACAAATAAAAGAAATTCATTTGTGAAAACAAATAAATAATAAATCATCAGATAAAAAGGGATTAGTGAAAAATTGTCAATAAAAAAATTTAATGAAAAGAACTATGTAAAACTAATCACATGATAATAAATCATGTTGGAAAACATGCAATACAAGAAAGCCCACAGAAAGCGTTTCTTCTTGAAGCTGGCTTTTGTGAACAGGGGCATTATCTTGCTGGGACAGGTTTGGGTCTCCTAGTTTAAGTAAGGACAATATTTTATGCCACGACATCCAAGAACATTCTGTACAAATGTGTGCCTCCAAGTTTGAGGTAACAGTTTGTGGAAGAACCACATCTGGCTGGAAAAGTGCAGATGTCTCAATACTTTTGTCCAAATATTGTGTATATCTGTTATTTGTGCTTTTAGCAACTGTTGTAACCTCAAAAGAGAGAGAGAGAGAGAGAGAGAGAGAGGGGATAGAAATAGAAAGCTAGCAGTGCTGAGCTTTGTAGGCGTCAATCCATGTGTACTGTACATTCAAATAAAACTGCTGAGATGTGAAAGTTATAGTGAAAGAAAATAAAGAGAGCTCTCGCACTGTTAACGTTCTGCCTGTCTCTTTCCGAGTCCTCCCAGCATCCTCACAAGGCTTTTACACCCGTTTTTCTCACTTTGATAATAGATTCTGCTTCGGATTTTGCTCTAAACCTCCCACACATGGATTCTCTCACATCCTTTTTTTTTTGAGACCAAGGTTAGATGCGTGTAGTACAGAGGGAACGATGATTACATATGTACAGTCTCCTCATTATTCTTCTGGCACCTCAGGCAGCAACTAAACGTCTCTGGCATGAACATGTGCACCGATCAGTAACACTAACCGACCTCATACAAACAGCCGGAACAAAATGATGGCTTTTAGTGCGTTTTATTACCAAATTGAACCCTCATACCAAGCTATGTAATTGGAATCAGCCATTCAAGAGGGCTGATGCATGTAAACGTGTTCTTTCTGTGTTTCCTTTTTTTTTCTCACAAAACCGTGACCTTACAAAGTCACGCTCGCTGCCTCACTCAGTTGCTATGCCAACATGCTTTGAAAAGTTATCGTTTTCGCAAATTAGACAAAGTTCTAATTATGGGGAGGCTTGACTCAGGCATGTATAGTGTTTGACAATGATTTGTTGTGCAGTGCAGATAAAAAAAGGCTTTTTACTTAAAATAAATGACTGCATATTATGAACATGGGAATGTAGGCATGTTTTTGAAGATGAGTAGTGGGCGGCAGCTTTCAGCAAACTGCATTTCTAAAAACAAATAATTTTAGGGGTTTGAATACTTTTTCCTGTGCGTATTACATGGTATAAAAGCCAGTGTTATCGTGGGTTACATTGATAAAAACACTTCTTCATTCATTGTTCGGAAATCAAAGTGCAAATTGTTTAAAAGAAACATCTCGAAAATCTAGAACACTAGATAACATACCGGTCTCTAGTTGAGAGTAATGAACAGTGAATTGAATGAATTACATGTCAAAGCCAGAATTTACCCAGAGCTGAGAGTCCTCATATACCAACTTCTTTCTACAATTTTTGAGTGTGTTTTCTTTCAGGGTAGAGATTATATTAAATGACAATGATAATTAAATAAAATATTATAAATAACGTTTGGTTACACCCACTACCACCTCAAACCTCAACATAGATTATCATAGAACTCGGGAAGGAAACAATCAAATTAAGAAATATACCGTAATTTCCGGACTATAAAGCGCTATGAATTTGACAAAGATTTTTATTTTAAACATAAATAAGCCGCACCTGTCTATAAGCCGTCTACATTAAGACAGTGTCTGTTACATGGTGTAACAGGTGAAATATGTTGCGCTTCCTTTAGGACCACAGCAGTATTTTGGGAATAGTCTGGCACTGCATTGCATGTGTGGAGACTGAGGAATATGTCCTTATTATTTTCTAAAGCTCATTTCTAAGTTTCTTTGACTAGCCCGTAACGCTGTTGCCAAGAATAATAAAAAAGCACGAGTTTTGGAAACCTGTCTGTGCTTATATGATTTCTGTTGCAACTGGAGTTAGCGAGCTCTCCCTTCACCCAGACTCAAAACGTTGGGAAAAAGGTTCAAAACGTGGGAAAAAAGTAACGGCTTATAGTCCGAAAAATACGGTAATGAAAAGTGGCACAAGGTTTTAACACCAACAGCTTCATTATTAAAAAAGCGCAGATGCATGTCATTTACACACACTAATTCTGTCTCTTTCACTCTCTTTCCCTCTAAAAATCTTAAATTCATTCAAATAAATGTCATTTGCCTTTTCTTTATCTCTGTGTATAATTTAAAGCAGCGGAATCCAACGTCAAATGGCCCTTATATAAAATACCTTTTGATAACAAACCATTATTTTGATCTATTTAGTCAGTTTTGCACCACACACACATCATTGACAGCTTCAACTTGTCTCTGCTTGGAAAAAAACATTGTATAAGTGGGATAGTCCACCCCTAGATGTGTGTTACATCATTTTACCAATACTCTGTTTTGTATTGGATGGTTCTTAACCTCCTTATCATGCAGTAAAATCATGTAATGCACACCAAGCCATGGATTTCCTTTACATACATTTTTACATTTCTGTCTAATAGACACGGTACAATCCTTAAGTTTATTCATCTAAAAGCGCCCGTAAAGGTTGTACGTAGACCCTTATAACAGAGGATTAGCTTTTTCCGAAGATGTATAAGCCCTTTAAAAATGCCACGACAATTAGCTGTCCAAACAAGCCTTGTGGAACCCTTTTTTTTCCTTCCTAAGATGCATGTAGTGCATTTAGAGCTATTTGCTGAAGCACAAATGGCTCCCTACAGGGCATTTTTATTTTTATATAGTGCACTTAGATCAGGAAGAGCAAAGCATTTGGGAGTCAGTCGGTTTCTCACAGAGCTCATAAACATCTCTCTGTTCTGCATGCAAATGTGTAAAAAAAACATTGCTGTTTGGAAAAAGTATAGGGAGGAGCCTTATAACAAATTGAATTTTGAAATCATGAGTTGGATTTAACGTCGGCCTCTGTGGGAGAAATAAAGAGTACAGGGTTGTGTTCTAAATATCTCTCAATTGGATGTGTGAACATTACACAAGGCTATGCTTATGTACAGTACAGAATACAGGACTGTGTCCCAAATAGCTCGCAAATGGTGGAACTTTAGGCAGTACCAATATGAACATTATATACCATACACACAAAAGGGCTGTGTCTCAAAAGACTACCATTTGGACACTTGTGGTGAGATTATTTGCTCTCTGTGTAGTGCACTTTATTACTTTATATACTGTACATCAAAGCAATTATTATGTACACGTAGGGAAATGTGTAGTAGGTACAGAAAAAGTACAGGGCTGTGTCCCAAACCACTCTCAACTAGAGGTTCAACTTCTACTTTAAGTTGCTACCATTATACCATGTCCAATTTTTTATTTATTTTTTGCACTTTATTTACAGTGAAGGTTTGTGTCCCGAATGGTTCCAATTGGGATGTTTGATGCTAAAATGTTCCCTATTCCACTGAGCACTTGACAAGATTTTATCACTTTGTCATACACCATATATTGCACTTTATACATTGTACAGAATCTTCGCTATAGATCCCGAGTGGACATGAGGTTAGACCATAAACTTTTAATGCCACAAGCTTTAACTTTTAAATGTATAGTTAGGTTGCCATTCATTTTCAAAGACTCAGAGATGTTGATAATGAGAGTGACCTCTGAGAGACATATTTCATAACTAGTGCATCAAAAAACAACTCTTTGTTGTGGAATGTTAACAATAAACTAGCCAATTACGTACAAGACATGATTTATAATTCTACAAAAGTGCTAAAAATACGATAATAATTAGTAATAACAATACTGTTATGTTGGGAAACCAATTACATAGAGACTTATATGATGTATAATCTACATAAACAGATTTAAAATGTGAGTAATTGTTGATATGTTATAAGTTTTTTTTTCATTGAAAGAATCTATAGTGATCAGTACTTTGTAGCAGTCAGAGGTAAAACTATAAGTTTCTGCTTTCCAACACAGGAAAAAGTCTGCATGATAGGATTCTTGATAACTTGACAAACTGTGTCATTCAGGTTTTTTTGGTTATAGTATATTTTCTCTCACTCTATCCACTTAGCCCACTATAACTGGACTATAATCTTAAAAATTTACGTTTAGCAGGTGCCCTTATCCAGAGTCACTTACTACTGAGCAGTGTAGGGTTAAGGGCCTTGCTCAAGGGCCCACCAGTGGCAGCTTGGTGGTGCTGAGATTTAAACTAATTTATATTTTTGCTTAATAATAATGTATGAATTATCTTTTGATCATTTATTGAGATTCATGGAAAATCGTACGTTTCAGTTCATCCGTTACCTGAGAACATTCGCCTATTTGAGATACCCGGAAAAATACAGAAAGTACAATACAAAGCATCTTAGAGAAATTCTTTTATTTGAGTAAAAAATTTCACATTTGTACGTATTGGGATAAAAAATAAAAAAAATAGCAGGGAAAAAAACTCAAAACCTTCGGGGAAAAAATTTAGAAGATTACAAGTTGTTGTTGAGCTTTACACAAAAAACTTTTATAAAATGTTTTATGTTTACTTCTCATAAATTTGTAATTTTTTTCTTGTCATCTTCTGTATTTTTTATTTTTATTTTGAGTTTTAAATTCGAATGACTTTTTTTTCTTTAAAATTTCAGGTTTTAAACTTTCTGTCAATTGAATCAATTGAATTGCCCCAATGTCCTTATGCTATCAGTATTTGTATATGTAAAAAAAAAGTAAAAAAATTATATAATAATATTAATAATTACAATTTTATTAGCTTTGGTACTTACAGTTGGGTTGATCCATTACATTGTGTTGATATTTTAATTACAAAAAAGCTTTTTAATTCATATTAATTGCCGAAATGGTATCCCACTTGAATAAGTAATAAATAATAAATAAATAATTTCAGATACCATTTTATTACATCTACCTACATATGTAGGCTTCAATCTATATCGATGAATATTCGCGCTTTTACTCGACTCTCTCAACTTAAGCTTTTTCGGTTATACTTTTAAAGGTCAGAGTACTCTGTCGTGTCAGTCACTGTGTCCATTTTCCAAGCACTTTTAAATGTGAATCTCTAAACTGTATCAATTTAATTTCCTTTTTGTCAAGCCGCCTTTCATACTGATAGCTGATCAAGTCATCAGGACTTAATTTAACCTTCAGAAAAACGTCGGTTATTCATTCAAGCATCCCCGACATGCAAAGATATGCCTTTTAGTCAACTCAGTAAAAGTCTGAATTCATCACAAAACCTCTTTTTTTTGTTCAAGAAGCACAAGCCCAAATCGACTTTTTTCCTCGGGGTAATTACCGAATGCGTCTGTATTTGCATTCATTTCTATACGTTAGAAAAACGTATAGATAAAGCCTGACGCTGAAGTTTAACTGTCGCCCTTATTGGAAGGAGTGAGGAAAAAAACATAAGTAGCTGTACATCAGAGTCTCGGGAGTCGCAATGCAATTTCTCTTATCGTCTAAAAGAGAAAAACTCTATAGTTCTGCGGCGGGTTGTGGGGGAAGAAAATACCTCAGTCTCTTCTGTGAATCATTCATGTGGAATCAGCAGAGAAATGTTCTGTTCATCCCTCTGGCCTACTGAATCATCAAGCTGTCATCTTGGGGAAAAATAGTTCTAGCAAGAGCTGATATCATCAGATATTAAAAGGCAATGCAATATTTGTCAATTACAGTTCTCCCAGTACGAAATTCTCTTTTTGTTTTTTTAATGCAGTGTGTGGATGCCTGGAGGAGGATACTAAACGTGTGAGGTGTTATTTGTTAAAGTTAAATCAGCAGAAGTGGAAAACTAGGTGTTCCTAAAACTCATGCAATAGCAGATCAGCTAAACTTTAACCACGTATACAAAAACTACACACACACAACCAATGTGACACTTATTCCAGCTGTTTCATTGAATCTTTCCGAAGTATACGGTCTATTTGTTTACACTTATAGTCTATACCAAGCCTTCAAATTACAGTATGTTGGTGATATTACCCTGGTTTTAATCTCCAGTTTTATTGATTTTTATATAGATTCATTCATGACATATTCTGACTGACTGCTTGACATGTTGACCCATTATTATTACCCCATTCACTTTTAGGAATGTGTCAGTATACTAAACTACACTGCATTTGACTTGCATTTGACTCATTACACTCAAATGCACCTCAATTCTAGTGCAGTAGAATTCAGAATTCACAGGTAACATGATACAGAGACATTGGTTTTGCTGTTTGCAGAACCAGATGTGCTGCAGGAACACGAGTTGTTCTATAAAACATGGTATTAAAGCTTTAGCAACATGAACAGACCAACTATTTCATAGAGGGTTAAGCCTTAACTCTTCGTTTATCTAATGGTGGAAACAGAAAACTCTATTGGTTGCCCTATATTCAAGAAATAAATCCTATAAATCACAAACAATAGGAGTCTATGAGCTCATTAGTATTACAGAAGATAGTAGATTAAGTATTGCGCTTTCAAGGGTGTAACACTGCATGTGAATCAGTATGACCAGCAGCTCGAAAACACACCACCCCATTGCTATGCTCCTCTACTGGCTTTCTATAGATATAGCAGATTTGAAAACATGAATGATTGCCTAGAAAGTCATCTACATCAGTTATCTCACCAATCTCCTTCCAATCCTTAACCACTGCTTGACTGGTCACACTATTAAATAAGGGTACAATCAAGCAATGCTTCAAAACTATTCTCTATTCTGGCACCAAGGTAGCAGCATGAACATCTACTTGATGACAAAACAGCTGAGCCACAAGCTATATTCAAGCAACATCTGAAAACCTACATCGTTCAGCAGTACTTTTATTAGTCTGTCTCCTATTTTTTTAAACTCATGTTCAAAGTATACACTCTCCCAACAGAGATTTTAGATGGATAATATTTTTATTCGATGACCTAATGATCCAGTATCAGAAAGTAGAGTCTTCAAAGAACATTTCTGAGCTGCTCTGGATACGAGAGTGTGCCAAATGCTGTAAATATTAATTTAAATGTCATTGTTGATTTCTTGAAGCTGGTGTTTGTAAGAGAGGAGCAGGATAATGGATGTGAACTGCTAAATCACCAAACTGGAGAAAAAAATGGTAGACGGTCAACCAGTCTTTATTCCAACTTTATTCCAAAAAAGAACTTGGCAGGAATCTGGCACCATTTTAAGCTCATGCAGTGACTGTCCTGCGGTGTAGTAACACAGCAATTAGCTACTTTCCTTTGAGAGCTCCAGTTTTGTTGGTTCTAACAGAATATCCCATTTTTGCATTTTTGCTCATCTGTGGTCAAATTTGACTTATTCTATATGGTGACAATAAAGGGTTGCGTTTTTTGCTATAATTCCTCTTTTCTGAATGTGCGCTTGGGTTTTGAGCTCTATTGTAAACTCATGTATGGTTCTTAGACATGTCTTGCGAGACATACATATATCTAATAGACTTGGTAATATTTTTTATTTTCCATGATCACAGGTCGTCCATTTTGCTTTGCTTCTTCATTGTGTAAACAAATTACATCCCCATTTGGTGTGGAGTATTTCAAGGTGGCAATCAACAGTCTTGGCAACGTGTAAAATGGAGAGACAAAGACACACACACACACACAAAAACACTAAACGAGCGCTGTTGGGGGAGATTGAGCGCTCAGATTCGAGAGCAAAATGAAAATGCTTGCACTCGTTAATGCTCTAATAGTGAAGCCTTTGTGAAATGACAAGTTTTAGAGCTTAATGCAGATTGTTATCGAGCAAAAAATGCCTAATTATGCCATAGGGGATATGACAGGATCCTGTCTGTGTTTTATTTACGTGTTTGCCAGTGTGCAGACCAGATTATTCATGTGTATGCTCATGTAAATAACAGATTATGAGATCTCTATGATATGTATACATATGTGTAGGTGTGTGTGTGTGAATGAATAAAATAAACATTGTACAAACTATTGAACTATTAAATCCAAGCTTGTGTACATAAAATGTACTCTTTTCCAATAACTTTTTTATTACTTACTTTATATAGAGTCCTTACAATAGTCAAAAACATTTAAACATTTATTGTGGGTTTGCAAATGCTTCCAGAGCGTGAAAACCAGCAGCAGGACATAATGCAGTACTTAAATTAAACCACTACTGTAGTTTAAAACCTGTGTGCCAACAAGTAACAAGAATCAACAAGGAAACAAATCTAACATTAAACATAATGTAACAAAACGGTAACATTGCAACAT
This sequence comes from Silurus meridionalis, assembly GCF_014805685.1. NCBI lineage: Eukaryota > Metazoa > Chordata > Actinopteri > Siluriformes > Siluridae > Silurus > Silurus meridionalis. Next base: position 4,185,136 of record NC_060894.1, on the reverse strand, counting down.
TAAGAGATGTCATTGCTTGGTACGTTAATCGATCAGCCCTTTTTACTGATGTGGAGCTTAAAACACTGCATTTGCATGATTGTTTGGTGATTGCTGTGCAAACTGTTGGATTATTGTCACTCCCAAAACTCACATATCTAAAAGTCAACAAATGAGAGAGAAAACATGAGACATCAGAAATGTAACAAATAAATTACACAAATAAATGTAAGTATAATAAAAGAAAAAAAAAAAGAAATAAGAGAGAGTTAGCATATTAGCAATGTAAGATGTATGTAGAGATGACAAAGCTGTTTAAAAAAAAACACATAATCGTAATACGTAATCATATATATATATATATATATATTTTTTTTTTTAAATGATCATCATTTTTTTATTATCATTATTCTTTTTATTATTATTATTGTTTTTATTTGTTTTGTGACTGTAAGGTGCTCCTTATGGCATTAAATTAGGTATAGTGTATGTAATCAGATTTTGGATCCATTACATTCATGTTATAAGAGTAATTTAAAAGTCATTTGAAACAGTAATAGTTATTTTATAGCATTTTAAATATATCTTATATATATTTCATTTGAATTGTTTGCATCTATTTAAAGAAGAGCCTGAATCATTTCATTCCCCTGCATTTACATTTATGCATTTGGCAGATCGTCATCCAACAGCAGAGATGTTCAAGATAAGCACAAGTCTGACCTCTCAAATGAATATCTAGAAGTGTATCAATGTTAAATAGTCCTATGAGCAAATTCTACATTAATATCGATGTGACACTGGTTTCACATATTAACTCATTCCATAATTCAACATCAGGAATCTCATATATTACGTTATGAATGTTGTTACACAATATATTAAAGTATGTATCCTACATATGTATAGAAACATTAGATAGTAAGTTAAATATATGTTTTCCACATGTTTGTACATATACTTTATTATATATCTCTCAAGCAAACAATATAACTATAAATATGTTCATACATGTTTTCATTTTATATACGGTATATTCAGTAATCAGTAATCATGTGACCAGGTCACGTGACAGACTGATGTGAGATGAGGTCCTGCAGCTGGGCATAGTAGCTATAAACCTTACCAATGGACAAGAAATTAAGTACATCAGTGGTGTTTCTTTGATATAATGTATAATATAAAATTGTGAAAAAGTGTACTTACATACAATAGTCTTTATAATTAATTGTTTATTTCCCCAGCAAATATGCTTTACCCTAATCCCGAACAACAAATAAAAAGTTTTGCAAGTACTTTCAGCTCCCTCTTGGTTTGTTATGTGCAGTAAAAAATTGGGCCAAAACTAAACATCAAACAAACTACAAACTCGAAAGACATATGGCTAAATATTTCCATTTAGAACACACTCATACTTCTGACTTTTTTTCCCCACTGTCACTCTGAGCAACATAAACCGCATGCAGAGAAAGAGAAAGCACGTGTTGCAATTAGAAAAGAAAAGTGCTGTCAAGTTTTGCATCAATCCCCTGCGGAGAGCCGGAGCCGTCATTTGCACAGAGCTCGAATTTCATTACGCCTGAGCAATAATTAAGCCTCGAACCGTTCTGATGTTTGCTTGAAAACGAGCAGATATTTCCCCACACTTAAGGAAATTGGGATGCCTGCGAATGAAATCAAACATAAGAGGGGTTTCACTAGGTTTTTTTTTTCTTTTTTTTGTCTAGCAGAGAAAAATTCTGACATTTGCAGTGTGTTGGTGAAACGCTCTGGCATACTAAATTTGCAGAATATAACACCCATTTCAAAAATGTAGCTCTATTTCAAACACAAGACATGTTCGGATTCAACCGAAATGCTCATGGAGTGTTCACAGTGTTCCTGTTGGGTTAAAAAAAACAGGACTCTATCTGTTATGCACTGGAAAAAAAATTTATACAAAATAAATATATATATACAGTACAGACCAAAAGTTTGGACACACCTTCTCATTCAAAGAGTTTTCTTTATTTTCATGACTATGAAAATTGTAGATTCACACTGAAGGCATCAAAACTATGAATGAACACATGTGGAATTATATATGGAATTACATAACAAAAAAGTGTGAAACAACTGAAAAATGTCATATTCTAGGTTCTTCAAAGTAGCCACCTTTCGCTTTGATTACTGCTTTGCACACTCTTGGCATTCTCTTGATGAGCTTCAAGAGGTAGTCACCTGAAATGGTCTTCCAACAGTCTTGAAGGAGTTCCCCGAGAGATGCTTGGCACTTGTTGGCCCTTTTGCCTTCACTCTGCGGTCCAGCTCACCCCTAAACCATCTCGATTGGGTTCAGGTCCGGTGACTGTGGAGGCCAGGTCATCTGGCGCAGCACCCCATCACTCTCCTTCTTGGTCAAATAGCCCTTGATGCCTTCAGTGTGACTCTACAATTTTCATATTCATGAAAATTAAGAAAACTCTTTGAATGAGAAGGTGTGTCCAAACTTTTGGTCTGTACTGTATATATATATATATATAAAAACGAAAAATCATATAGCAAATGCAATGGCTCTTTCAGAATCACTGACTATTATTTTGTATTAATATGTAAATTATTTCCAATACTCTATTCTTTTCATTTCATACTATTTCTTTCAAGTAGTGTCTGTTTATGTTGCCATATTTATACAATCATTTTTTAGCCTACAGTGATCTACAGTGAGGCTTCAGAATCAGCAGTGTGGGCGGCTGCAGCTCAAAGTAAATGCTACGTTAAAGCAACAGCTTTCAAGTAGCATGTACTTTAAGCATGTACCATCCTGTAGGTGTACAATAACGTCACCATTTTCACATGCTTTGATTGGACGGTCAGAGAGTGCAATATGTAAGAGCTCGCAAACCGCATCTGTAGCAAACTGCACAAGCTCAAATATGTTCGTGTGGATTTCATAGCTGTTATTATTCCACAATGACACAATGACAGAGGAGAAGCAATTGATTTGGCCGTGGATACACTCAGAAGACCATTCACGAGATGGACTTTCTAAGAAAAATTGGGCATTGTGAGGAAAGTTCAACCCAAACAGTTTAAAACAGTTAAACTTTTTCATGAACTATTTATACTTTTGCATTTTCTTTCCTGTAGAATTTGCACAAAAACACACAATTTGCCTTCATTTCAAATCTCCAGGAAAACCGTAATGCACAAAAAAATGCATAGAAAACCCAGGGTCATTCTACGAGGTTGATATCGATGCTTCTGACAGAGATGATGAATGCAGGTGGTGCAGCTGTGGCTACAGTGAAAGGAGACTTGTTGCGTTCATAGGGGTTCTTGCTTTTGTAATCAACTTTATTCACATAATGATGGTATTAAGAGGTGGATGGACTTAGATAGGACACCACTGAAGGCCTAGGTGTGAAATTCGTATGTCCACATAAAATCTCCATCCACACATATCTACTCCTTATCATCATTCTTACATTTGTATTCAAGAGAACATGAAAGAAACCCCCCCCACAAAGTTAGGTTTTTTTTTTCCCCCAGCCTGAGTGAAAGCTCTGAGAAACGGAGCACAAATTAAACATGCTCACAAAGACGTTTCCATTTGCAGCCAGAAAATAAAATGCCCCGAGCATCGACCCAAACAAAACGTCCCTCTAATTGCTAGTTTCAGAGCAGTGTCCATATGAGCTTTCCAAATCTTTTTTTTTTCCTTGAATAAATACTCCCACTTACACCTGTTTTCCATGCAGAGTGTTACACAGATGGATGGTCTACAGTAACTGGGGCGGAAAAAAAAATTTCACCCTCAAGGAATGTGTTTAAATACGCCATCTCTAAATACTACCCTCGCCACGTGCATGCGTTCTGAACAGACCGGGATTGGTTAACTTCCTGCTTCTAGAAGGTTGGGCATCTGGGCACTTTCCATTCATCATCATCATTATAGGTATCATGTTGAGATTCGTTCCTTTATTTTATCACCTCCAGTGAAGCATGTTGTCTATAGAAAATGATGTCAAAGCCATCCACGGCTGCGAAATTGGTCACGCTTTCATGGAGGGAGGCGGGACATACTCTGTTTATCCTCTATCAATCACAGCAATGGTAAACCAATCATGCAAATCTGCGAACTCATTCATGAGGAAGTAGGAGGGAAAGCGGTGTCCTCCATGCGTGTCGCTGCACCCCATGTTGTCGTATAAGCAGCAGGTTGAACAGATGCGGTCGACTGATTTCACATGTCGCAAAGGAAGTATGTGTTAGGTTTCGCCTTGACTGGTTGAGAGCTGTTGTGTGTTCGGGGAAAGGTTTGAGAACATAATTTATCAGATTAGATTAAAATGGATTAGATTAGATTCAATTTAATTGTCATTGTGCAAAATACATGTACAGAGCCAATGAAATGCAGTTAGCATCTAACCAGAAGCACATAAGTGGCCTATTTACAATATAGAACAATATGGTACAGGAGGGTTTGGGTCGATATGTACAGGGGGTGAGAGTGATTAATGTACAGAAGGTGCCATAGGTAATAAGATAAAGTTTATATAGCAATATAAAGTATACGTTTATATGTTACAGTATTTACAGTATAATTACACATTAGTTTTTACAGTACACATTAAAACATAAAAAAATTCGAAATTATGTATATATAATCCAGTGTTAGAGCATTGGAGAAGCTAATGCTAGAATGTGATTCCCAGGATGCAATGCAGCTATTGAATGTAGATCCAACGGTTTTGACGATCTATTAGCATGAAACATGATGAAATCCACTTGTCACCTATATCAACAGGTAGCTAAATAGCATTATGGTTAATATAAGGAAGTAGATCAGCGGAATATGTTTAAATAAGCCATTACAACCTGAACCATTATAGACTAGGCTCATTATTATTATTACTAATTTAGGTGTTGTTCACAACAAATGTCATATTCGACTAGTCACAGAGGTGCTAATATTAAAATAATAATTTGTGCTTATTAGAAATGGTTTCAGTTCAGTAAGTAAGATGATATAGTGGCATTCTAGCACTTTTCTGTCTTCAGAATCAGAATCAGGTTTATTGGCCAAGTGTGTTGACACACAAAAAAAAATTTGGTTCCAGCTGTTAGTGACTCTTAAAGTACAGACACAAATAAAACTATACATTAAGCTTGGACTATACAAGACGAAACAGACAAGACAAGACAAAAACAGACTATACAAGACAATGTAAAACAATATAGACAGTATGAGTATTAAATAGGGATACAGATTATATGACAGATCAGCGATGTACATAAAGTGTGAGAGTGCATGGTAGTGCAAATGACAGTATCGTGCTTCAGGTATGATAAAGAGTCACTTTAGAACTTATATAAATATATAAACATATACGGATAATGTGATGACAGTTCTGCTATAAGTGCAGTACTTATAGATATGATATGAAGCAGGGAATATATTTATGGTGAGTTATTAATGAGGCTGAATGCCTGGGGAAAGAAACTATTCCTGTGTCTGGCAGTTTTGGTGAACAAAGTTCTGTAGTGTCTGCCAGAAGGAAGGAGCTGAAAGATGTGTCTTGTTTCATTCATTTGATAATTGCTGAATGTTCAATTATGTACTAGGATCCAAATATTTTAATATTATACATTATATTCTGAGACAAAAAAATTCACAGACACTAACACATACACCCACACATGCACACACACATAGTAGTTTAAATGAAATGTAATACACTAAGTTTATCTTGAGCTATGTTCCTTATGGGAGTCATTGTTAAAATGTATTCACTCCGGCCACAGAGCTAAATTACAATTCCATATTAACACTGAGATGAGCTAATGAAAGAAATTACTCAAGTTTCATTACTCAAGGACATTTATGAATGGATAGAGATTAACTTTACGGCGTTTGAGGGAACACACGGAGGAGAGCACAAAGTCAGGTCAAAGATTTGAAGTCCAATAGATTAGTTCATCTGGAATCAAAGCTAGCATGAAAACTCAGTGCAATTTCCATGTCCCTTTTCTTACTTTATCATACTTTCCAGACCATCTTCCTAAGTTGGTCTAAGTTAATTAGCAAGGCTAGCTAGCTGAGTCTAGTGCAAGCTTTTGCAAAATTGGGAAGAACAGTTCTAAGCGTAATGCTAGCATGCAGTATACTTAGGTAGCTGGCTAGCTTTGGTAACTCTCAGTGTTATTGTGTATCAATGAAAAAAAATCACCGTATCATGGCAAGTGATTCTCTGAAATGTAGAAGTGAACTAAAAGGCCAATAATGCATCAATATTTAAGTTGGCAATGCACAACTTTAACTTAAGCTCCACCCCTTGTTGCTTTGATAGTTGGATTTTTAGAGTAGTGACATCAGCATATTGTCAGAGATTACATGTTCTCTCGGCACACTTCCATATTTGTCTAGAAATGTTTTTATTTGGATTCCTGTTTTGTCTCCTTCCCCAAGCTTGTGATTTTTACATTTACCTCACATATCTCAGGCATTTACAGCTGGTACAAGTGATTAGTGTGTGTATACTATAAATACAAGGTGGTATCATAAAGAGTCGAGTCTAGCTCTGTTTACAGGAAAATACTTTATCTACATTTACACACTATCACTTTCAAAATAGTCCCCTTACGCAGCAATACAGTGCTCCCAGCGTTCCTGCCACTTGTGGAATATGTCCTGGTAGTCTTCTTTTTAAAGCGTGTCAAGCAACTTCAGTAAATTGTGCTGGATCTTAGCAATGGTGTATAAATGGCAACCTTTGAGCTGGATCTTCATCTCCAGGAAGAGGGCAAAGTCTGCAGGAACCAAATCTGGAAAATTGGGTGGGTGTGGAAGTGAGATCATGTGGATTGTTTGATTGACTCTTTGACAATCATCATGCACAAATTGCTAAATAGTTTAGACATTTTCAGTAGTTGAGCTTGTTGAAGGTCTTCCTGATCTCTTCCAGTGATGTTCTTTGGCAGAATTTTGCTTTTGCGCATTGTTTTAACTTGCTGTCAGAGATGGACAAAATACACACTTTTCTTTTACTCAAGTAGAAGTACAGATTCTCAAGTTTTAAAAGACTTTGGTGAAAGATGAAGTACTGACTACACTTTTTTAAAAAGATGTTTGGGTTTTGACATGTATTTACGTAAAAGTAGTCATTACTACTACCTCTTTTAGTGTAATGCTGGTAACTGAACCTCACATCGAATTATTATATTGATATAAAAGAATTTCAAATGTTGTTACCTAATGAATGCATCCAGGCTGAACCTCCACCCTAAAGAACACAAGCAGAGAAAAAAATGATAAAGATGGTGATCAGAAATGTTTCTGTTCTCAGTCATGTTTACATCACTGACTCCCTCTGTCTCATCCACGTTAGCCCCATACTTTTTGTTGCCTTCTGCCAAGCACAATGTAAGCTTTGTACCCTAGACTATGTCTGTGGTGTGTGAGAGCCAGAAAATGATACACAAGTGTTAGATTGAAAAAGCTGCACAATGACAAGAAATAGGTTGATGGGCTGTGTTTGCTGTCTATGATAAAATCGCAGGCATGTTCATACATGTGTTCAGAATAGCATCAGTAAGCACCATTGGTTTCGAAACATTCTGACAGCACCTCATACACCATGTGTGCGTTTAGCTCTTGGCAAATTAACTTGTTCAGTCACTTAGCAGTTTTCATTTATTGGTCCATGTTTCTCATTTTTGATTATATATACAGTGTGATAATTAACTTAAAATGATGCTGCCTTTAAGCCAATATAAAGCATTGATGATATACCAGGTACCAAGAACTAGAGCAAGCTGACAAGAAACAACATTAAGTAGCTAAAACACTGAAATAAAGCAGTGAACAGAAAGCAGAATAGGGATTTTTTAAAGTTTGCAACTGAACAACTTTGACTTTAGCTCTGCCGTTTCACTGACCCAGCATTTTTTTAATTGCATGCTTATGCATATTTGTTCTATACAGATTCAGAGACGACTTGAAATAAAGATGAATAAACTCTACCCTGTTGTCTCAGCCATATTAATGTCTAGTAGCTGATTATCTTGATCACAACACTGAGTAGGAACCAAACAAAAGGAATTGGAATTGGATGATATTACAATAGTCTCATAGGTCTGATAGGTTTATCAAGCGCCACGGCCGTTATCGATGCTGACAAACACGGTCACGTCGCAGACTACACAACTGCATCAGCAAGATGCTAACAAGTCTGTAATGTGTCATTATTCATGCTGCTGCTCTAATCTGTTCATCATTGACTGTCAACACATGACTTCGAACTGCCTCACAGCTTTCATAAGACGTGTCAAAATTGCTCTGAAAGCAAAAACACAACTCTGTCAATTAATGCGATAGAGAGAAAAGAGATGAGCAGAAACAAAGAAAGAGGGAGTGAAAGAAAGAAAGCGCTTGACAAGTTAAAAAAAATTGCAGCATTGCTGCAGAGAGCGATGATCAGATGCTTGGACAGATATCTCTGTGCTTTTATGTTGAGTCAAACCCGGAAGTAATCAAAACTAGAGTATACAAATGCTGAGAGCTGCTCGGTATATTGGTGAAATCTCAAACATCAAACAATACTACAGGTCGAAACAATTAGATTTTATTTGTAAAGTGTTTAATGACAGACATTATTGCAAAGCAGATTTGTGAAAATACTCCCAGGAATTGCTCCCAGAGACAGGCCTGGAGCACGACTGGTCCTTGGACGACCGAGGGCACCTTGGGAACATACCCCAGTTAGGGGTATAGAAAGGCACTAGCCATGCCTAGTGTAAACTCCAGACAGGAGGTGCTCACTGAAAGGGTGTGAAGGTCTCCAACCCCATTTTAGAGAGGAGAGACAGTCTTGACTGTCAAAAATCTCAAGGGCACTTTGGACAGGGTCTTAAAGGAAGCCTTAGACAAGGCTTCCAGAACAATGGGCAGGTCCCATACTGGCACTTTGGGTCGCACTAGAGGCCTCAGCCCCAGGGTACTGTGGAGGAAACGTGTCACTAACAAGTTTTTTATCTAGCAACTGCTCAGCAAGAACATGATAAGCCACGTAAACCTTTAGGGTGAAAGGAGACAATCCCTTGCTAAAAAACTGTTCTTGATTCTTCCTGTGAGGAACCTACCAGAGAGGGTGTTCGAGAAATTTTACCAGCACGGGGCCACCAGGTGGAGACTGACACCATTACGGCAAACTCTCTTCAGAACTCCCGGGTGCATCACCACAGGGGGAAAAGCTTCGGCCACACCTGTACCATGACGTCCAGCCTAAGAGGGGCTTGGGTGAGTAAGGGAGAACCAGAGTGCAATGTATCTTTAGTCACAAACAGGTCCACTTGTGCTCTGTAGTCTTCTCCATATTTGCTCCACCACTTCTAGGTAGAGCCTCTATTTCCTGGGCCTTGGCCCTTGCCTTGAAAGGGCATCTGCTCCTAATTCAACCACCCTGGGATGTATAGTGGACCTACAGGAGGATCTGTCATTATGTTGTTTCATGTAGCACCTTTTTACTTGGGAAACATTATAATTTGGATTTTATTTTTGGGAAATATTATTTTTTATTTTTACTGTGAGCAGTACTGAGGCTGAAATGGCAATGAAAGCTACTTGACTTGACATTTTTATTTACTTTTTTATGTTAAGGTTGTAAAAAATTGCATTTCACTGCATTAGGTTCAATGTATTGTTATGTAAACAACGACATAAAATTAGAATTTGATATTATGCGTTTTCCGATGTATTTGTGTTCCCGTATTCGGATGAAAAGTATTGAATTTTCTTCTCAAGGTTAAAAATACACACATGGTCTGAAACACTAACTGAAACTAGGCACTATTATGTGTAAAACAACTCCTTCTATCTTCTATCCTTAAATGTAGTCAGACTACATTTGTGACTGACCTTTGAACACGATCACGTATCTGACCTCTGCTAAGCCATCGTGTTACCTAGAAGTCATTTTTATTTTCTTTCATGGTTATAATATGGATTTTTACAGTATACTGTAGTTAATGGCAATAAGAATTATTTTTTTATTTGATTCTCTAATGCCAGCTGTAGACATGTGCCTTCAAAACAAGCTAATTAACGATGTGTCCTGTCAGCTTGTTAGTCTAATTCTGCAAATGTATTTCCTGTCAGCTTGTTAGTCTGATTCTGCAAATGTCACCTACCTCTTGTTACTTGTTAAACCATCAATGCTTCAAGCAGGCTGAAAAGCAGCAATTTATCTTTTTTTTTTTTAAGATTATTTAAAAATAATGAACACATAATCAGGATATTTCCCACTCGTCACTGTCATGCTTCATCTTTTCCTCTGTGTCTTGTTTACTGCTTTTTGTTGCACTCTGCAATATGTAGTTTCTTTTTATTTTGACATTACGACAATATGCTGACATTAAATTAAAACACGAAAAAGTCACAAAATTCATCAGCATGCTGAGAGATTTCCTGGAATGCTGAAATACTTTTTTCTACTTTCTATTTAGCATATTTTGTTTTTGTGTGATTCATTGTAAGAGCTACCAGATGTTTTGCGATCTTGGAAAATTCTGTAGTGTAACCTCTCAGGCTATTAAATTTTGAGTGTATTTCAGTCATATCTTCTTAGTTATCTAGGCATATACCGAAAATGTACGCAAGTTCGGATACTGGTGATGACTCATTTTATAGTCACATGACTACAGTACATATTTGATTTGGAAAAACTTCAATGCTGCCATTTATCATCAACAGGCAGAGTGAATCTTTGAAGATCATTATCAGTCTCCATTTTTTGAAGAATTGTAGGCTAGCTAGTGCATTTATAAATTTATTTTTACACTTAAAAGTCAACTAAAACAAACTAATAATAATAATAATAATAATAATAATAATAATAATAATAACAATAATAATAATAATAGCAATAATTATAATAATAATGTTAATTATAATAATAATAACAACAATAATAATAATAGCAATATTAATAATAATAATAATAATAATAATAATAATAATGTTAAATATAATAATATTAATAATATTAATAATAATAATAATAATAATAATCATAATCATAATAATAATAATAATAGCAATAATTATAATAATAATGTTAATTATAATAATAATAATATATTAATAATAATAATAATAATAATAATAATAATGTTAAATATAATAATAATAATAATAATAATAATAACAATAATAGTAATAATAATGGCAATAATAATAATAATAATAATAATAATAATAATAATAATAATAATAATAATAATAATAATAATAATAATAATAATAATAACAATAATAATAATAATAGCAATAATAATAATTATGTTAACTATAATAATAATAATAATAATAATAATAATAATAATAATAATAATAATAATAAATGGTAATGTAAGTAATTTAGGAGGATTTGGAAAACATTGGACTCCCTGGTTTTTGTGCTGCATTGTGGGATTTTTTCCAGTTTCAGTGCATCAGAAGTACAACATTTAGCAATTGAGACAGCCTTTTAGACCCCTGATCAGCACTCTGACTAGTCAGCCAGGGAGTTGATTGAGACACCATACAGTATAGCAATCAAGAACATCTGGAAGTTTAAGTAGATGCTTCACTAAAAGCCAAGAAGGTATATCATGGCAAACCAAGTCAAGATGAGGGAAAAAATAAACATGATAAACCAATGATAAAGACAGAAGCCAGAGACAAGCCTGACTGTAAATAAAAGCACATGGATTGTGATGTCATGTCATATGATTGAGGAGGAAGCGGATACAAGAGCAGATCAATTGAAATGAAGTACAAACATACAAAATAAACAGTTTGAAGCGAAAACACGTAATGACAGAGAAACAAAAAACAAATCCTGAACATGGAGCAAGCATTCCAGCAACAACGTCTGAAAAGTGTTAATGATCAGAAAAACATGAAACCTTTGACAGTGAGGCTTGGGATCAGGTGACATAGAGTGAGTATTGCAGGTCCTGTTTATAAACCTGACAATTACAAGTAGTAATCTTTAGTAATCCCTTCCCCTCGCAAACTATCTCCCATCTCACCAAAGCATTTGTATGTATAAGCTTCAATTGTCGATCATTATTTTTCAGTAGTATAACATTTAACAATTCCTACTGGTTAATATACACCGATCAGGCGTAACATTATTAACGTTGAAGTGAATAACACGGGGATTTATTATGCAGCGAATAAACATTTTGTACTTAAAGTTGATGTGTTAAAAGCACGAAAACTGGGAAAGCGTAAGGATTTGAACGAGTTTAACAAGGACCAAATTGTGATGTCTAGACGACTGGGTCAAAGCATCTCCAAAATGCAGCTCCCAGTCTGCAGTGGTCAGAAAAGTGGTCGAAGGAGGAACAGTGGTGAACCGACTGGTCATGGGCGGCTGAGGTTCATTGATGCACGTGGGGAGTCGAGGCTGATCCGTGTGGTCCGATCCAACAGACGAGCTCCTGTAGCCCAAATTGTTAAATAAGTTAATGCTGTTAATGCTCGACAGGTCAGGACTGTTTGGCAGCAAAATAGGGGACAAACACAATATTAGGCAGGTGGCCAAGTTATGCCCCTATTACTCATATGTATAATGCTTGGTATTTCGGCCTGATAAAGAAAAATCTACAACTGAAGGAGTGTGTACTTTACTGTAGTCAAAATAATGTTCATACTTTAATTATGAGCCGAATATCCGACTGTTTTATAAGGTTCTTAGGTGTTAAATATTTCACCTATTTCCTCTTTCCTTTGAGTTCGACTGGTTTTACTGAGACCCGGGGGTGTAGTTGACCCCTTTGTCTGCCCGTCAATGTTTGCATTTTGGATTGCCAGCATGATCCTGTTTGCTCATGTTGAAGGTTGACTGCCTCAAAAGGATTTTTCCAAATTATTTGCTGATAAACATCACGCATGTGTTCATACTCCTTCAGACTGTTAAAGTGACTTCCCAAACCCCAGTTCAAGGATTTGGACATGGCCTTAATAAAAGTAATTAACACATAACAAATCTGCTTCCTTGACTGTTGGTGTACAATGGGATGATAAATAGACGGACGGAGGGACGGACAGACGGACGGACAGACGGACGGACGGACGGACGGACGGACGGACGGATCTCTTTGAATGTACCCTGTGTTTGTGTTCTCTTTACACTTTAGTCATCCCTAATGAAAGCGCAGCATTTGTATTGCTGCATTTCTGCAAATCCAGAACAAAAGATCCAAGCATTCTCCGTCTGTGTGCTGTGGCAACCCAGACAAGTGACATCATCACCTATCTGATCAGAAAAGTGATCCTGTTCCTGTGGTCCTCGCAAGCCGGCGTCAGCAGGGGTGAGCGAGATATCCTGGAATAAAAACTTCCCAAATATTTAAATGAAGGATATTCAAGTGATACATCATTCTCAATACTGAATGAGCTTTGAGTTGGTTGGATAGTTTTGGATCGAGTAATCAAGATTTTAAGGTCATTTGAGAGTCTTTCTCAGCAGTTTGTGAGTCAAATGCTGCTAATCTCAGATTTGAGAGAGAGAGAGAGAGAGAGAGAGAGAGAGAGAGAGAGAGAGAGAGAAAGAGCTAGAGCAAAAGCTAGGTAAGCTGTGTAGGAAAAAGCTGAAGAGCTTGGGATTCCAGAACAAACCGATTGAAATAGTAGGTTTGGATAAATGTGCCAAGCCTAAAAAGACCTTAAGTCAGCCATGTGGGTGTTCAGACAGTAGCATTCTCTCCTAATACAAGACTGGGATGAGAAAATCACTATGCTGGTGCAGAAACGAGATAAATGTGGCACTTTCTCCGTTTAAAAACTTGTACACAGCTCTAATGCAGGAATAATTCTCTCAAGGACAAGGTTAAGGTCTTGGAAAAACAGACACTGCTGTTGATTAAAGTAAAGTAGATGTACCTTACAAACATAAAATCAAATCACAGTCTCTGGACACGTTCTCCTTCGAGCGATGATCAAGACGATCCTGGGGCAAGGAGAGCATCATGACAAAGGGAACATCTTATGAAAATTAGCTATAAAGATATTATATATATTACGGAAATCCATTTCTGACTGTGGATGCCAACGCCATCTGCACTCAGATACTTCTGCTTTCTGAAGTGATGAAGCTGAACGCTCATCGTAATACCTGTGAAGACGAGCAGTCACTCACTTCGGCTATGTTCCAATGCTATTCTCTCGAGCTCATTCGTAGCTGTGTGGAGTCTGCTCCATCTTTCATTTTCATTTTGACTGTCAACAAGGCAGAGATGAGGCTCTGATGGAATCCACCCAGTGGTATGAATTGCATTACTGACATTCTAGAAAGACTTATTCCTGTTTTTATGCAAACATTTACACACTTTTAATAGTTAAAAAGCATTTCTCATAAACAAGGATGTTTTTCTTTTAAAAGATAGATAGATAGATAGATAGATAGATAGATAGATAGATAGATAGATAGATAGATAGATAGATAGACAGACAGACAGACAGACAGACAGACAGACAGACAGACAGACAGACAGATAGATAGATAGATAGATAGATAGATAGATAGATAGATAGATAGATAGATAGATAGATAGATAGATAGATAGATAGATAGATGGACAAGGATAGATAGATAGATAGATAGATAGATAGATAGATAGATAGATAGATAGATAGATAGATAGATAGATAGATAGATAGATAGATAGATAGATAGATAGATAGATAGATAGACTTTTTGTGAAAATGCATTTCTCATACAAAAGGTCGCTTCCTTTTTTTTTAAAGAAAGAAAGAAAGAAAGAAAGAAAGAAAGAAAGAAAGAAAGAAAGAAAGAAAGAAAGAAAGAAAGAAAGAAAGAAAAGAAACATGCAAAGACATGAAAAAACTGTTGACAGCTGTGATAAAATTTTCGTTGCATAAACGATCCTTGGCCTACTGATAGCGGCCGCTGGCACACAGCTCACATTGTCCTGAGTTATTCAATAACAACAGTAAAACAAGCTGGAAAAAGCATATTGTTACAACAACAAGCAAAATATAAACCTCTCTTGAGTTTAAGTGTGTAAAAGTGTATATTACAATCAAACCATTGAGCTTTAGACCTGAACAGTGTGGTTAATGCTGAGTAAAATTGAGGTTCTGCAACGTTCTTTAACTCACACGTTCACCCGGCCAGCCCTCCTTCACTATGCTGATCGTGGTGCTTTGCTGATGCTGTGACTTTTACCTTTAAAATGTTGTTTTGTTTTTTTTATTGCAAAATATGTTCAGTCTGCATTTTTAGACTTCACTGTTTTATGAAGTATGATTCTCTAGAACTGTTGGTATTTTTGTCAATAACCATCATCCACCCACTCAGAGTTTACTGACCTTGACCAGGGACATTCTGATCCATTTATTCTGATCTTCACATATAACATTGAGTTTCTGAGTTAACTACAAAGAGGAAAAGAGAGGCTGAAAGGGTAGCTGAATTCTTTACTCAAGTAAAAGTACAACTATTTATACTAATGAATACATGTACACAAAGAAAGGAAACAGGAAACAGGAAAACTACAAGAAAGTTTTTTTTTTTTTAAAGAAAATCCATGACACTGGTTTTAGTTACTGGTGGTACAGTGAATTAGTGTTCCTTTGCAAAAAAAAAACCCCAATATATATAATGTTTTTATTGTTTTTTTTCCCTAAATATTTGCAATGACAATGTAGGTTCAATAAAAAAAAAAAAAAAAGAAAGAAGGAAAGAAAAAAGATGAATGCAGACATTCACAATTCCACATTTAGTCCCCATTTGTTGTTATAATAACCTCCACTTTTCTGGGAAGATGTTCCTCTAGATTTGGGATTGTGCTTGTAAAAATTTGCGCTCTTTCAGTCACAAGGTACTGATGTACAGTAAGTGAAGTGAGGAGGCCTGGTGTGCAGTCAGTACTGCAATTCATTCCTAAGGTGTTCAAAAGGGTTGAGATCTCCAGGCCCTATAGCAGGCCACTCAAGATCTTGCACTCTAACAGATGGGAATTACACATTCAGGAACTGTCTGTTTGCCCTTTCTATGTCTAACAAAGACCAAAAATCTCACATTTGGACTCATCAAACCAAAGGACAGTTTTCCACTGATCTAATGTCCACTGGTTGTGTTTCTTGGCTTTAACAAATCTGTTCTTCTTGTTGTTTTATTAAAGTAATGGTTTCTTTGCCACAATTCATCCATAAAAGCCTGACTTATGCAGTTTCCTCTAAACAGTAGATGTTAAAATATGTCTGGAATTTGAAATTCCGAAAAGCATTTATGTAAATCAGCGGTTTCTGAGGCTGGTGTTTCTAATAAACATATCCTCTGCAGCAGAGGTAGTTCTTGCTCTTCCTTTCTTGGAACAACCCTTATAAGAGCCTGTTTCTTCATAGTTTTGGAGACTGCACTTGGAGATACAGTACATTTAAAGTTTTTGAGATTTTTCGGATTGACCGACCTTCATTCAACTAATGATGGCCCGTATTTCCTTTCCTTTTCACAAGACAACTGATGGTCTAAAGAAATAAACTTTTAAAAGGCACACTTGTGTATTAAAAAGTAGTCTACTCATGGATTTCAATATCCAGTGGACTTTACGCTAGTGTCCTTTTGACCTGTAACTACTGACAAAGCTAATGTAAAAAAATTAATCAATTCCTTTTGACCAATCAGAATTGAGAATTCGCGAGACTGCCAGACCACCTTCTCAAACTCATGTTGTGAAATCTTGCTTGTGTAACGTTTGGCGTAGGTTTGTACTCTGTGTTTATTTTCGGGAAGCGGTTTAGATTCTCGGTTGTCATGATGTCTACCTGACAATGGATTGGCTGTTCTCATTGGGTGTAATCCTCATACATCTAACCTTCATTAATATAAACCAACCAACTACGTTAGGTCGTAGATTTTAAAACTTCCCAACCCGGAAATATGGTGAGTCTTTTACTGACCAACATTATTCCCAGACTGAGATCATGTCATGTCTTCTAGGTTTCAACTGCAATGCAATTGGATTCTCTTTTCATGATAAATATAGTTTATTAAGAATGTCTTCTATTTAAGTAGAGATACTGCTAATGAATAATTTCAAGAAAGACCTATTGGTAAAAATGATACTAATATTTACTCAGTTATACTCTGTTCAGTTATACACAAACTTTATTTTATATAACGGTGAAAACAATGGGCAATAAAACTATTTATTTATTTATTTATTTATTTATTTATTTATTTATTTATTCTGTCACCCTTTAATGGTTTTAGTAATAATATTAGAAAAACTTTATATTGATTAACATATCAATTAAAAATAATTAAATTAAATAATTATTGAATTACATTAGAAACTTTTTTAGTAACTGTAAAGAATTGTTTATTTTTTAGGAGTTTTAGAGCCAGTGAGAATAATCACTGAATGTAAAAACTGACTGCACCTCAGACCTCTTCATCTCATCTACATCAGTACCTGACTTCACTAACATGTGACTGATGAGCACAAATCTCCAAAGCACACCCAAAACTCTATCAAAACATCTTCCCAGAAGAGTGGAGGTTATTAGATATTACATATGGATCTTTAAAAGGCACATACATATAACTTTGGTCCATATAGTGTAGGTTTGTTGGTGTATAGGAGTTTAGTTTGATCTCATTTCTATTTGAAATCAAATTAGATTGTTCAATGAAATGTTTCCTATAAAGTAGTTGAGCGATGCAGCAACAGAGCATTCGAGCAGTGTTTATTTGCTCACATTTTTTTATTTGTTTTTTTGCTTCCAAAGTCCGTTCTGAAAATATCAGTGATCGTGGGCTTCGTGCTCCTTGCTCTCTTCTCTGTGAGCCATGCTGCATGCTGGCATGGGAAAAACGAACCAGGTAGTTGTTTACACACACACACACACACACACACACACACACACACACACACACACACACACACACAAACACATTTTTTTTTTACTCTTAGTTTTTAGCATTGATTGACAGGACGGAAGTATTTCATTTTAGGAAACTTTATTGCATTTTAATGGCCAGCAACACAGTACTGTAGCGATTAGTACATTGTAAATATTTAGTAAAATTGACAAAAATAAATGAAATAAATGTTTTTGCAAATAAAAAATATATGAAACAATATACAAGCGGTTCAGAACAGCAAGTTGTAGATTATTTAAAAATTTGTGGGATATTTTAAACTTGTTTTCACTAACAAATGTAATAAAAAATTTTTAAACACATTATTGCAATAAAGGTACCTTAGGGGCTGTGGGGGTGTGTCCAAAATTTGAGGATTTTCTGAACTAGTGGGTGGTCTTAGAACATAACCTCCACAAGTTTCCTGAGGGACTACTGTGTGTATATATATATATATATATATATATATATATATATATATATATATATATATATACACACAGTAGTCCCTCAGGAAACTTGTAGAGGTTCTCAAAGATCACCTTTTTTACTTTGGAATTTAAAGTCAATTTTAAAACAAGTACTTTCACTTCAGTATTAATGTAAATGGAGCACTAAGAAGGGGATCGATTGATTTGACTCAAGTACAGGAATGATGTTTACAATATGGACTAAAATTTGGCCAGGGTAAAACACAGCTTTCTTGAGCATTCTTCTTTACTTTACCAATGTAGGGGTGGATGGTTGTCAGGATTTTGAGGATAAAACATGGCACGAGTTTGGATCCAGCTGGAAAAACAGCAAGTGTTCAAAGTGCTGGTGCAACCCTGATTTTATTAGATGCTGTCATGGGTAAATATACAACACAATAAAATGTTGCATTCTATGTACTTCTAATATCACACTTACAACATGGCTGTTAAAAACAAACAAAATTTTCATAGTGTAAAAGAAAATGTATCACATTCATACAACAGAGCAGCTAAGGGCCTTGCTCAGGAGCCCAGGAGGGCGTAAAATTTGAACTCTTGACCTCCTGAGACAAAGTCCAATGCCTTAACAACTAAACTACCACCTCTCCACTAATATGCTATATATAAATTATACATGATATGTAAACATTAATAGATAAAACATGTGTCCATCTTAAAAAAATACTGCTTCTTTTGCAAATTTTCATGATATGAGCTAGAAAAACATAATCTACCTTGGCGTTAGGGTGCATAAGACCCTTATTTCCTTATTTCCTTATTTTCTTATTTCCTATGGCTGCATGCCTTCCAAGTGTTACTACCACGTGTATTTAATTAGGTTGACACCAACAAAGCTAAAGAACTTGGTTTTTTTTCCATTAATGATTAAGTATAATATGATTTTACTGTTCCTTCCTTTTCCCAAATATCTCCATGATGTGATGTTCTTTATGCATATCTGACCTCACTTTATATTCTTGCATTTTTATTTATTTTGCAGATGGCCAACAAGCGTATCTGCAGGATGCAGCATTGAATACGATTATAGCAAGTGTACATATAAAATCACTAATAATGCCAATCCAGGTGCCCCATGCGCTGCATCAGGAAAGTGATTCTGAAGATCATATCAGTAGATTGATCATTGTGTGACTTCTGAGATCTGAAATACAAAAAAAAGACATGTTCCTGATGAGATTTAGCTGCAATTGCAATAAACTTTTATTGCTGAATTACACAAATTGTGGAGTCTTTGCAGGTTTCATGGTCAGTAAATCCAACTAATCCATAAACTGATGAAAACAGTGAATAGGAGATGGAAAACAAATCTGGAACGAGGTACCAAATGGGGTCAGCAAGTGTATTTAATATATAACTGGTCATCTGATAAAATGTCAAACCAATTACGCTCACAATCACAATGTGTGTGGAAATTCATTGTGACCAACACAAACTGCATTCAGAAATTTGAAAACAGTACAGATTTAGAAATAATTTCTTCTTCTCAGCTTTTTTTCCATGATGCCATTTGAAAGATGATTTGCAAGGACAAGAAGCAGTTAATAAACACTCAGGGAATATTTTAATGATCCGGACATTGAGATTTGCTGCTGTTATGTATGTTTATATATACTAGGATGTATACTGCACCTGCACTCAGATGTTTATGAGAAATATTCACCTGACTTATATACAATACAGACCAAAAGTTTATATATATTATATATACAGTACAGACCAAAAGTTTATATATATTATATATACAGTACAGACCAAAAGTTTGGACACACCTGCTCATTCAAAGAGTTTTCTTTATTTTCATGACTATGAAAATTGTAGATTCACACTGAAGGCATCAAAACTATGAATTAACACATGTGGAATTATATACATAACAAAAAATGAACTGAAAATATGTCATATTGTAAGTTGTAGGTTGTAGGTCATATTGTAGGCATCAGGAGAATGCCAAGAGTGTGCAAAGCAGTAATCTAAGCAAAAGGTACTTTGAAGAACCTACAATATGACATATTTTCAGTTGTTTCACACTTTTTTGTTATGTATATAATTCCACATGTGTTAATTCATAGTTTTGATGCCTTCAGTGTGACTCTACAATGTTCATAGTCATGACAATACAGAAAACTCTTTGAATGAGAAGGTGTGTCCAAACTTTTGGTCTGTACTGTATATACCGTATATTTATTACAGGTACACTGTGTTACCTCATACAAAACCTGTTTTATATTGCACTGAACTGCTGATATTGCACTGACTGCCTATACAAATTCTCTATACTGCATTGACAATGAAAACTCTTGATAAGAGAGAAGAGAAACTGTATTTCGATTCCTCTGTGTGTCTGCACATACGGTGGCATTGACAAATAAAAAGCTTCAACCTTGAATGATGGGGATGATAATAAATTAGCTGTAAATACGTTTATATAAAATCATGTAGCCTTAAACGCCTTGTACTTTTGTTAAATGATTTTCGATTTTCTTTTTTTAGTATTTTTTTATTATTAATCTTTGTTTGAATTGCTTGAGATTTGCTGCAAAAGGTCTGGAAACCAAATGGAGATTTTGACGTTGGTCATATTATTAATTAGATCAAATTAAATGGGGGAAAAAAAAAAAATTGTTACATTTTTGCAATTTTTTCTATTTCTTCCTATTTCTTCCTATTTCTTCCTATTGTCGCAAAACACAAGGAGAGACGGATGCAAATGCCGGTGAATGGTCTTTTATTAAAATCCGCAGCTAACAAAACAGGAAGTGGAACTCTTGGTCAGGGAACAGAAACAGTTCAATGTGGTGTTTAAACAGCATAAACAGGACCAGGCAAAAAATATGAATGGAACAACCAAAACAGGTCAGATATCAACAAGCAGTAAAACAGACGCTTAATAAGGTCAGTGATATGAACTGAGAGACTGAACTAATACTTCACAGTTAGTGTGTAAACCAGCAACTCATTATAGTGTGTGTGTGTGTGTGTGTGTGTGTGTGTGTGTGTGTGTGTGTGTGTGTGTGTGTGTGTGTATAGTAACTGGACACACAATCAGAAGCTGGTGAATAGAAGTCATGCAAAATGTGGCAAATGCGGCCCATGGCACCCATTTTACACCCCAATTCCAAAACAGTTGGGACACTGTGTAAAATGTAAACAAAAAAACTAAAAACTGCAAATTTCATAAACCCAAATTTTATTCACAATAGAACATAAAATGCATATCAAATTTTTAGACCAAAAAATTTACCATTTATAAAAAAAAGGCCATTTATGATATTTTACAATGAGAAACATTATTCTGCACAATTTTCCAAAATTTGTAGACATTTGACCGACGACCTTATATTCATCTCATTCACACAACAAAAGGTCTTGCTCACAAGCCCAGCCCAGGTGTAGCGGCTTGGTGTGGTTGGGATTTGAACTCACAACCCTCAGATCCAAAGATTATTCTCTAAGCTACCGAAACACACAATCATTTACAGACTGGTGAACCTCTGCATCTAGAGACACTCTTCTTACACCCAATTATCTTAGTAACCTTTTGCCAATTCACCTCATAAGTTGTAAAATGTTTTTCTTGACCGTACCATTTGCTTTTCCAGCCTTTTGTTGCCTCTGTCCCAACTATTTTGTGACCAGGTTCCGAATTTCATTTTAAAATAAACTTATTTTTTTCTTAAAATGGAACAATTTCTCAGTTTAAACATTTGATTTGTATTTTATGTTCTACTGTGAATATAATATGAATTTATGAGATCTGAAAATCGTTGCATTCTTTTTATGTACACAGTGTCCCAACTGTTTTGAAATTGGGGTTTTAGAAATTGTGGTGTTTTCTGGAAAAGTAAGTTGTTGGTCCGCACACTCATTTTGGCTCAGGTTTTTCTCTGTGTTCATTTTTTGGGTAGTGTTTCGGGTTCTCGGTTTTTTTGCACTGGATTGGTTGTTCTCAGTGGGTATGATGCTTATAAATAGAAACCTCCTGCTTTATTTGAAGTGAATCATCTGCTTTAGATTTCAGAGAGCATACCAACTCGAAAAAATGGTGAGTTCACTGGCCAATGATATTCCAGAATTGTTCTAATCTGTGTGTGATGTTTTCTAGGTTTCATCTACAATATAATGGGATTATTTCTCTTTTCAGAATAATTATATATAAATGTGTATATATAACTATTAAGGACAGGGGAGATTCTCCTAAAGGAGTACAGCGATTGAGCAATGTTTGATTCTCAAACTGTTTATTTGTTTTTCATGTCCAAAGTCTGTGCTGAAGAGTTTAGTGTTCGTGGGCTTTGTGCTGCTTTCTCTCATCTCTGTGAGCCATGCTGGCTGCTGGCTTCTAGAGAAGAAACCGGGTAGATGTTCACACACAAACAATTTTTTTTCATTCTTCAGTTTTTTAGCAGTGATTAATATAATGGAAGTGTTTTTACTATGTAAATAAAAGTTATTTTCATTTTGGGAAACTTTTAACTACATTTAAAGTTCACTTTACTACCATTCAGAAAAACATGAAAAGGAAAGATATTGATAAGTCGCACAAACTTGGTAAATGACTCCTAGTAAAATAACTGAATAAGTAATTTGGAATATTAGCCAACAGCTTTTCAATTCTAAATATTTTTAGTAAACATTTGCTACTCATTGGGCCAGAAACTAGCTACAGCTAATAAACAAAACAAACCCTAAGCTAACAGCTAATAGATATTAACTAAGAAAAGGAAGTAGGCAGGAGTAAGGCACATTAGCACCTACAGTGATCTTATTGCAGCCTTTTTGAACATCCTTCTCTACTTTTCAAATGTACTGTAGGTGCAACTCGTTGTCAGGATTCTGTGGATAAAACCTGGCACAAGGTCGGATCCACCTGGAAAAATAGCAGGTGTGATAAGTGCTCATGCGGTATTGATTTCGGCAGTTGCTGTCACGGGTAAATATACAGAACAACACAGCAAACAGGTTCCGCACCAATAAATCACTTACAGTTTTTTTTATAAGTGACAAGTTATAAGTTACACTTTGTTAAAAGTGTACGTAATACTACTTTGGATGTGTTTTATACTATATATAAATATATATGTGTATGTATACATGTATATATACACATACACAGTGGTGTGAAAAAGTGTTTGTTTGCTCTCTTGCTGATTTATTTCTTTTCTTTGCATGTTTGTCACACCGTAATGTTTTAGATCATCAAACTGATTTCAATATTAGTAAATGATAACACAAGTGAACACAACATGCAGTTTTTTTAGGAAAGTTTTATAATTGAGGGAAAACAAAATCCAAAACTACAGGTGACAGAAGCGGAAGGTCTGTTGTCAGTGCTCAGACACTAGGCCACACACTGCAACGAGTTGTTTTACATGGTCGTCACCCTAGAAGGAGCTTCTTCTAAAACTTAATCACAAGAAAGCCAGCAAACAGTTTGCTGAAGACAACCTAAAATCCAGGCTCAGATGGTGTCCAGCAAGTGTGGTGACATCTTGGTGAGGAGTACCATGAAAATTGTGTTTTCCCTACAGTCGAGTATGGTGCTGGTAGCATCATGGTTTGTAGCTACATGAGTGCTGCTGGCAATGGTGAGCTGTGGTTTATTGAGAGAAACATGGATTCTAACATATACTGTGACTTTCTGAAGCAAAACATGATGCCCTTTCCTCAGAAGCTGGGCCAAACCGCAGTTTTCCACCATGAACATGACCCCAAACCCACTGCTTAGATGGCAACTGCCTAGCTGAGAAAGCTGAAGCTGACGGTGAAGTAGAGTGGCCAAGAATGTCTCCGGACCTGAACCCTATTGAGCACATGTCAGGCATCCTTAAGTGGAAGGTGGAGAAGCACCATGTGTCTAACATCCAGCAGCTTTGTGATGTCATTATGGAGGTGTGTAAGAGGATCCCAGCAACAATCTGTGCAGCTCTGGTGAATTCCATGCTCAGGAGGATTAAGGCAGTAATAGATAACACTGGTGCTCACACAACATAGTGACACATGACATAGTTTTGACATGTTCACTTGGGGTGTACTCACTTTTTGTTTACAGTTATTCAGACAATAATGACTGTATGTTAAGTTATTTTCAGAGGATAGGGGTTCCAGGGGGCATTACTGTCTATTATTGAAATATAAATGATCCTCTAGACTATGCAATTTATTCTTTTAACCGTTCCTTGCTTTTTCCAAATGATTAAGATACATGATGTGATGCCATGTATGACTTCACCTATTCAGTATATCCTTTTGTTTCTATTTATTTTACAGCTGGCCAATGAAAGTGTCTGCTGGATGCAGCATTAAATATGATTTTCACACCTGTGAATATGAGATCATTAATGATCAGCCAGGAACTCCATGCGGTGCTGCTGGAAAGTGATTGAAGATCATAGAAGCTGATTGGTCATAGTCATTGTGGGACCTGAAACACACCCAAAAAAGAGGTGTTCCTGATCTTTCAGCTGAAATCACAATAAAAAAGCATAACTGAATTACACAGAAATATGGTGCTGAGTCTTTCGGGGGTTTGAGGGTCAGTAATGCGACTTTGATTCAATTGATGAAAACCACATGTAGATTCTTAATAAGAATTCAATACAAACACTTATTTTTTTATCGAACACAATTCTAGAGCAGGAGTTCACATGACAATTTGACTGGACAGAAGTATAACTCAAGAAATCTACACAGATAAATAAATCATATTACAATCTATGAAAAGGTTTTATTTAATAAAGTAGAATGAGCCAGGAATTATTGGGAGAAAACAGTCTGGTCAGACAAGAGAAAAAAAAAATAATAATAAAATAGGTTTATTAGTAAATGCTGGTAAATGGTCTTTTATAAAAATCCGCAGCTGACAAAACAGGAAGTAAAACTCTTGGTCAGGGGACAGAAACAGGTGAAACTGGTGTTTAAACAGCATAAACAGGACCAGGCAAGAAATATGAATGGAACAACCAAAACAGGTCAAATATCAACAAGCAGTAAAACAGAGGCTTCATAAGGTCAGTGATATGAACTGAAAGACTGAACTAATACTTCACAGTTAGTGTGTGAACCAGCAACTTATTATATTTTGTGTGTGTGTGTGTGTGTGTGTGTGTGTGTGTGTGTGTGTGTGTGTGTGTGTGTGTGTGTAAGAAGCTGGTGAATAAAAGTCATGCAAAATGTGGCAAATGCGGCCCATGGCACCCAGTTTACACCCCAATTCCAAAACAGTTGGGACACTGTGTAAAATGTAAACAAAAAAACTAAAAACTGCAAATTTCATAAACCCAAATTTTATTCACAATAGAACATAAAATGCATATCAAATGTTTAAACCAAAAAAATTTACCATTTAATAAAAAGAAAAGGTCATTTATGATATTTAACAATGAGAAACAAAAGTTTGCACAATTTTCCAAAATGTGTAGACATTTGCCAGATGACCTGATGCTCATCTCATTCACACAACAAAAGGTCTTGCTCAGGAGCCCAGCCCAGGTGTAGCAGCTTGGTGTGGCTGGGATTTGAACTCACAATCCTCAACTCCAAAGATTAACCTCTAAGCTACCGAAACACACAATCATTTACTCTTCTAACACCCAATTATCTTAGTAACCTTTTGCCAATTCACCTCATAAGTTGTAAAATGTTTTTCTTGACCGTACCACCGTACCACCTTTTCCAGCCTTTTGTCGCCTCTGTCCCAACTATTTTGTGACCAGGTTCTGCCTTTCATTCTAAAATTAACTAATTTTTTTTCGTAAAATGGTACAATTTCTCAGTTTAAATATTTGAATTGTTTTCTATGTTCTAATTTGAATCTAAAATGGATTTATGAGATCTGAAAATTGTTGCATTCTTTTTATGTACACAGTGTCCCAACTGTTTTGAAATTGGGGTTTTAGAAATTGTGGTGTTTTCTGGAAAAGTAAGTTGTTGGTCCGCACACTCATTTTGGCTCAGGTTTTTCTCTGTGTTCATTTTTTGGGTAGTGTTTCGGGTTCTCGGTTTTC
The DNA here is from genome assembly GCF_014805685.1 of Silurus meridionalis. NCBI lineage: Eukaryota > Metazoa > Chordata > Actinopteri > Siluriformes > Siluridae > Silurus > Silurus meridionalis. Next base: position 4,158,742 of record NC_060894.1, on the reverse strand, counting down.
TCGCACTGGATTGGTTGTTCTCAGTGGGTATGATGTTCATAAATAGAAACCTCCTGCTTTATTTGAAGTGAATCATCTGCTTTAGATTTCAGAGAGCATACCAACTCGAAAAAATGGTGAGTTCACTGGCCAATGATATTCCAGAATTGTTCTAATCTGTGTGTGCTGTTTTCTAGGTTTCATCTACAATATAATGGGATTGTTTCTCTTTTAGAATAATTATATATAAATATTTTATATTACTATTATTTGTTTATTAATAATATAAAAAATATGTAGAAATCAACATGTAATATTCTTCAATCCAATATAATGGGATACTCTGTAGACGATTCATGGTATATAGTCGTGTTTAAGTCCACGTCATTTCCAGCAGTAATGCAGCAACATGCGGGTCACAAATCGGTGAGGTAAATGTAGGTTTGTACATGAGCGACTTATGGGACCATAGTAGATTCTTATTTCTGTGTGAAATTTAAATAGTTTGTTCAATGAAATGGAAAGGACAAAGAAGATTCTTCTAAAGGAGTACAGCGATTGAGCAATGTTTGATTCTCAAACTGTTTATTTGTTTTTCATGTCCAAAGTCTGTGCTGAAGAGTTTAGTGTTCGTGGGCTTTGTGCTGCTTGCTATCATCTCTGTGAGCCATGCTGCCTGCTGGCTTAATAAGAACAAAGCAGGTAGATGTTCACACACAAACTATTTTTTTCACTTTTCAGTCTTTAGCAGTGATTGATATAATGGAAGGGTTTTTACTATGTAAATAAAAGTTATTTTCATTTTGGGAAACTTTTAACTACATTTAAACTTGTAATATTTTACTTCACTACCGTTCAGAAAAACAAACTTGGTAAATGACTCCTAGTAAAATAACTGAATAAGTGATTTGAATATTACCCAACAGCTTTTCAATTTTATTTATTTTTATTTGGCCAGAAACGAGCTACAGCTAATAAATAAAACAAAGCCTCAGCTAACAGCTAGTAGATATTAGCTAAGAAAAGGAAGTAGGCAGGAGTAAGGCACATTAGCACTTACAGTGATCTTATTGCAGCTTTTCTGAACATCCGTCTCTATTTTTCAAATGTACTGTAGGTGCGACTCTTTGTCAGGATTCTGTGGATAAAACCTGGCACAAGGTCGGATCCACCTGGAAAAATAGCAGGTGTAATCAGTGCTCATGCAATAGAGATTACACCAGTTGCTGTGACGGGTAAATATACAGAACAACACAACAACAAACAGGTTCCGCACCAATAAATCACTTACACTTACTTATAAGTGACAAGTATATATATATATACAGTATAAAACACATCATCCAAACTAGTGATACGTAGTTTGGAAGGGTCCCTGGTGGTCTAGTGTTTAGGATGCGGTACACTCGCCGCTGTGGCCCGGGTTCGATCCCTGGTCAGGGAACCAACCCCAGCCACTCTTAGTGCCAGTCCCAAGCCCAGATAAATGGGGAGGGTTGCGTTAGGAAGGGCATCCAGCGTAAAAACATGTGCCAAATCAAACATGCGGATCATGAATACGGATGATGCCCCTTCCTGATCTCTTATTTTTTCTTGCATGTTTGTCACACTTTATTGTTTTAGTTCATTAAATTTATTTAAATATTGGTAAAAGATAACACAACTGAATACAACATGCAGTTTTTACATGAAGGTTTTATTATTGAGGCAAAACAAAATCTAAAACTACAGGTTACAGAAGCGGAAGGTCTGTTGTCATTGTTCAGACCCACTGCAACGAGTTTTTTTAGATGGTTGTCGTCCCAGAAGGAGCCTCATCTGGAAATTAATCACAAGAAAGCCAGCAAACAGTTTGCTGAAGACAACCTGTCCAAGAACATGAATTACTGGAACCCTCCAGTGGTCTGATTGAGATCCAGGCTCAGATGGTGTCCAGTATGTGTGGTGACATCTTGGTGAAAATTGTGTCTTGCCTACAGTCAAGTATGGTGCTGGTAGCATCATGGTTTGGGGCTACATGAGTGCTGCTGGCAATGGTGAGCTGCGGTTCATTGAGGGAAACATGGATTCCAACATATACTGTGACGTTTTGAAGCAGAACCACAGTTTTCCAGCATGAACATGACCCCAAACCCAGCAATAACCTGTGCAGCTCTGGTGAATTCCATGCTCAGGAGGATTAAGGCAGTGATAGATAACACTGGTGCTCACACAACACAGTGACACTTGACACAGTTTTGACATGTTCACTTGGGGTGTACTCACTTTTTGTTGACAGTTATTTAGACAATAAAGACTGTATGTTATGTTATTTTTAGAGGACAGTAAATCTGTACTGTTATACAAGCTGCACATTGAGGGGTATATATACTGCACATATAATGTTCCAGGGGGCATCATGGTTATTGAAATAGAAATGATCCTCTAGACCATGCAATTTATTATTTTAACTGTTCCATGCTTTTTCCAAATGATTAAGGTACATGATGTGATGCCATGTGAAGTCATACATATCTGACCACCTATTCAGTATATCCTTGTGTTTTTATTTATTTTACAGCTGGCCAACAAGTGTGACTGCTGGATGCCGCATTAATTATAATTATCAGACCTGTGAATATGAGATCATTAATGATCAGCCAGGAACTCCATGCGGTGCTGCTGGAAAGTGATTGAAGATCATAAAAGCTGATTGATCATAGTCATTGTGGGACCTGAAACACACCCAAAAAAAAAGAGGTGTTCCTGATCTTTCAGCTGAAATCACAATAAAAAAGCATAACTGAATTACACAGAAATATGGTGCTGAGTCTTTCGGGGTTTGAGAGTCAGTAATGCGACTTCGATTCAGTTGATGAAAACCGCATGTAGATTCTTAATAAGAATTCAATACAAACACTTATTTTTTATCGAACACAATTCTAGAGCAGGAGTTCACATGAAAATTTGACAGAAGTATAACTCAAGAAATCTACACAAATAAATAAATCATATTACAATCCATGAAAAGGTTTTATTTAATAAAGTAGAATGAGCCAGGAATTATTGGGAGAAAACAGTCTGGTCAGACAAGAGTAAAAAAAAAAAATTAATAAAAAAGGTTTATTAGTAATATATAAGTTTTAGGAAATGTTGGCATTAATACCACAAAAGCGTGCCGTTCCGCCAGTGTGCTCGGGTGTACATCGACAAAAAAAGGCGTGCCGGTCCCCCTGTGTGCTTAGGCGTACGTCGAAAAAAAGGAGGGTCGGTCCGCCAATGTGCTCGGGCATACGTCGGAAAAAAAGGCATGCCGGTCTGTGAAGGACCTCGGACAGGCGCAGAGGAAAGACGGGCCGGTCCGCGAGTGAGTTCAGACGGATGCTGAGGAAAGGTGTCCTGTTAGTCTGGGTGACCCCCGGAGTGAGAATGGGAATGGAAAGCCCCAGGGCAAAAATTAAAGTAAAATATACAAAAAAAGCTCTGCTTGGTGAATTATTACTTGCCTGTCTTTCTTCTAACCAGTAAAGTTTGAACCAGGTGTAGTGTTACCCCTCGTTTCCTCCTTCTCCGCCCTCCACTCGTGACCCGCTTGCACATGACCCTCAAAATACCAATACCAACAGTGGATTTTAAGGGGGGAAGCATCAAAAGATCATAAGGATAACACAGCAGGACAACAATCCAGTTCTACTGCATAGAAAATAAAGTGGTTAAAATGGTCAAATCAATCACCCAACCTAATAATGGGTTTCACAATCAAAACTCCCACCAAAACAGTTTGTTTAGAAGAATGGAGCAAAATTGCACCCGAACACTGTAAACATGTAGTTTGTTCACACAGGAAGTGTCTTAAAGCACTGTCATTGCAAACAAAGACTTTCCCAACAAAGTATTAAATACAATTCTCAGTGTTCAATATTTTTGCCTCTGCCATTCCTCTTTATTATAAATAATTTTTTATGGATTGTAATACAGGGTGGTGCAGGGAAACAGGAGCTTTTCGAACTAGAAGTTGGTGCCCCTGAGGCATCGGCAATTGTTAGGAACCAGTGCGACCTCTTTTGGATCCCCCAAGTGGTGTGCAAAGAGCATTCAATGTAAAAGCCTTTGCTAAGAATGGTGACAGTGTGAGTGCCGCACAAAGGGAATTTTGGTGTCATTAACTGTTAGGACGTCATGATCATGTCCCGTCTGCTAATGCGATTACAACACGGTGTGTATTTTCTAAGAAACAGCTCAACACATCAGGCTTTCTACACATCCAGGGGACTTTTAAGGCTGAACCAGTTTCTTTAAAATGAGCAGACGGGACACAATCATGACATCCCAACTGGCGTAGCACTTACATTATCACCATTCTTAAAAAATGGCTTTTACGGCAAACACTTGTTGCGCAACACTGATGTGCTCTGCATTGATCTGTACATTTATTTTTGTTGTTGTAATGATTTTGGTTCAGAATACTAATATTAAATATATAGACAGTAAATAAGTAGATATATAAAACCAAAACATGTAACGATAAAAAGCCTTCCACATTTGTTCAATTATATTAAATTAATTCATTTTTTAAATTATTACTATTTTAATTTGAAAATAGGTCACCATGTTTTTTATGGTTCCAGAGATGAAACACGTACGTCCTCAAGGCAAATTAATACCTACAGTAAAGTACTGCCAAGGTTGTCAGTGTCATCTTTCTAAAGTATGTCAACTACGCCTAGTTTTTTTTCACATCCAGTGCTCAAACAGCCACACCCGCTTAGAAAACATCGACCAGTGTTTGTCCTTCGAAGAAAAATTACACCCCTATAACGTATTGTTGCATGTTATGAAAATATTTATTTTCTTTTTCTTTTTCTTTTTGATTTTTCAACGACTCCTTTATCTATTCACTCATTCATTTATTTATTTAGTCTTATTCTGGATCAACTTTAACATATTCAGGATCACGGTGTAGTTTGAAGGGACTCCATCATAGGACAATTTGCACATATACACACACACACACACACACACACACACACACACACACACACACACACACACACACATACACACACACATTGATTTACACCTCGGGGTAATTTCCAGTAGCCAATCCACTTATTCCTGTTTTGAGAAGGTGAGAGGAAACCAGGACAAAACCCCCCATGGGTACAGACATGTGAAACTCCTCACAGACAGTAACCTGAACCCAGGATCGAACCTTGAGGCAATCGGAAAAATAATGCAGCAATGCTTAAAAAGTGAAAATTTCTTTCTCGTTTTCTAATGTGTTTTAATTTAATACAGCATGCTGACACTACTGAGATACATTTTAGTTCGTTTTCTATACCAGCAACTCTGATAATACTCTCAGCTAAACTTATAAGAAGATGAAATGCTACAGATATAAGACAAGGTGAATAAAAAAAGGTGACAATCCTGAAATTACAAACAAACAAATTTATATACAGTATGTATTTGATTATTATTAACTGGTGAGCCAAAAGTATTGAGACACACCCTTTCCAGCCATATGCATTCTCCAAACTGTTACCAAAAACCTTGAAGGCACCCAATCATAAAGGATGTCTTTGGCTGAGGTAATATTACACATTTCCTTTACTTGAACCTGGACTCCAAAACCTGCTAAATCATGCCAATGCCCCTGTGCACAACGTCAGCTTCATGAACATCGGCTTTACATAGGTTGAAGTGGAAGATCTCTTGCTGTAGGTCACTGCCATCAGCTCTATTGAACTCCATTGGGATGAATGTGAACCCTGACTGCACACCAGGCCTCCTCACTTACATCAGTACCTGACATTACTAACAGCCTTATGGTTAAATAACCACAAATCTCCACAAGCACACGCCACAAACTAGCGGAACATCTTCCAGAAGAGTGGCAGGTACTGTAATAGCAAATGGCGGCTAAATGTCCCCATATAGTGTGTGTGTGTGTGTGCGTGCGTGCGTGTGTGCGTGCGTGCGTGCGTGCGTGCGTGCGTGCGTGCGTGCGTGCGTGCGTGTGTGTTTGTCTGCACACAGTGCATTCTGAAAGTATTCAGACTTCCTTCACTTTTTTCAATTTGTTATGTTGCTGCCTGATACTACAATCATTCAAATAGATTTTTTTTTTCACAAATAAATAAATATCAATAACAAATCATAATTCAATAACATTTCTAAAGAAACATTTCTGGAATTCTGTTTTTACTTTATCATTATGGGGTACTATATATATATATATATATATATATATATATATATATATATATATATATATATATATATATACACCAGTATTTATGTATTCATTTGATTTGCTTTTCAAGTACAATCCATAATTATGATTCATTTATTCAGCAATAGTAAACAAAACAGAAATATGAAGAGCTACTACAGAACAAAACATAACCACTTCATTAGCAATGGATCATTATTTATGGTTTGAGCATTTCAAGGTCACCATTGTGTTGATTCACAATCACACTATCAGCTGCAATCAAGAAATTGTTCAATAAACAGACCCTTACAAATTGCAATAGAAAATGGATAAACACAAAGGCATTGTTCCACTAAGAACCATAAATGCCCCAGTAGCAATGATTTGCTAACAGCTTTGCTAAAGATCCTTGTCTACTTGCATGATTAGTGTGTTTAAGCTTGTTTTTGGTGCTCACATTAGCAACCTGTGCCATGCTGTTACACAAAACAAATATTCCACTTTCTGTGTATATTTCAGCCGTTGGACGTTGGCACTGTTTCTGGCGTGACTCCAGCAGAGAGTGCGCAAAGGGCTGGTGCAGAGCAGATTAGGTTTCATGCCGTCACAGGGAAATGGCACAACATAACAAACCGCTTTCACATGCAAAATATGTACTTATTGTTTAAGCACACAGTCCAAAGTGTTTATCAACATATTATTAAGTATTTTTTTGTTACACACACAAGAGAAAGTAAAAAAAACACCTACTAGTCTTTACAGAAAGCTTATAGGAAAACTACAATGTTTCCTTTTTGGCACATCCCACTTATGTGCATGTGTTTTTTAGTATTTTTTCACATCACATTCATTCATTCATTCATTCATTCATTCAGCCATCCATTCATTTATTTATTCATTCATATTTTGTTAGAACCTCAATCCACTTTGCAGTGCCTCCAAAATTGTGCTGGTTTTGGCATAATAATAGATAGATAGATGTTTTGTAGTGATTAGCGGTGTAGTGTTGAGTTCAGTAATGTGATGGTGGATGGAAAAAAGCTGTCCCTGAACCTGCTGGTTCTTGTGCGTAAGTTCCTGTATCTCCTTTGTGATGGAAGGATGACTGGGATGTGAAGAGTCCTTGATGATGTTGTGAGCTCTGCGCAGACATCTGCTGTGGTAAAGGTGTTCAATGGCAGGTAGTTGGGTGCCAGTGATGCGTTGGGCGGTTTTGACCACCCTTTGCAGTGCTTTACGTTCACACACAGTGGAGCCTCCGTACCATACAGTGATGGAGTTGGTCAGGATGCTCTCAATGATGCAGCGGTAGAAACTCGTTAAAATCCCCGGGGACAGAACGAATCATGAACGAATAACATTTACTTTGTTACTGTCCACCACTGAAAAAAAAATTGTAATGCTGTTGTATGCACTGATATTCTAAACAGTTGTGTGCTTCCATATTTGTCATAACAGTTCCCTGACCTTCTAATAGCCAGCAGAATGTATGGCGTAATAACTCTATATCCAGTTAATTAATATACATATATCAATGTGAAGTGATTTTAGAGACAGTTCCCATTATGCCATTAAACATATGACTAGGTTTATGTTTGTTGGCAATCTAACTTCTTGTCCTTCATGTCCCCTTCACGCCCTCTTTCATGCTGCTTTCTGGTTAGGCTGGGTCAAAACCATTACACAAGCCTCTTATGGCGTTTCTCTGCTTTATTATGATGGGCAGTGTTTTGGATTCTTTCAATTTGCATCTGTGTTTAACTGTACTTCCACCAATGGCTTCCACCATTACCTACTCACAAAGGCAGTCCTTTAATGGATCTACTGTAAGAGACCCGAACCTGTTCCAGCATGACGGTACCCCTGTGCACATGGTGTGTTAAGAATTTGAGTGTCCTGACCTCAACCTCACTGGAACACTGGAATTTCACTAATTTGCTGTTGCTGAATCTACACATATTTCAAAATCTAGTGAAAAGAATTCACAGAATACTGAAAATAATTTTAACAGCAAAGAAGGAAATAGATCTGAAATGTAATATTCAGCAAACAGAAATTGTGATGACCAGGTCCCCACAAACCTTTTGGCCATTTACTGAACTGTATGAGCGCGAAGATTCCAGTAATTTCACCTTAGTAGAATGTGCCTCATGCCAGAGTAAATATATTGGTGCTTTATTCATTTAACATTTGCGTATATAAAGTATTTGTTTTCATGCCTTGAGTAAACGTTGATGTTACACAAATGACAGGCATAAATCATACTTAGATTCAGGGTTTACTGATCAGCTTATGTTGCCAACTCCAGCCCTTTTTCTCCTGGATTTAAAACCAACCATTCTCTTGAGGACATATTTAAAAACCTTGGAGCACCCTAACTTGTGAAAATGGTGAGTTGAGCTGATTATTAATTAATAGAATTTGGTTATTATTATTATTATTATTATTATTATTATTATTATTATTATTATTAGGTCATTTACTTGTTCATTCATATTTATCTAAATCCAATTCCCCGCATCGCACTGGATTTGATTAGCTCTTTAGGATCATCATGATTTTTGAAGTAAATTGTAGATTTTGCATATGATATGGATTAAATACAAATAAAAGAACAATTGCATTTTTAATTAGGTTTCAGTAATTACTGAGCAAGTCGATTAAAATTCTACCCATGGGGTAAATAGTTATACTTAAATATTAACCTGGGTGCTTTTTTTTTGTAGTTAATAATTTAAAAACTATATTGGTTTTCTCCAAAATTTTCAACATTAAGAAATATTTTGTGTAAAAACATAGGAAAAGTAACAGAGTAACAACTTTGTACACTATATAGACAGTGCTTTTAAACATTTGATTCCACATTTAATATTCATTTGCTCATACAATAGCCTCCACTCTTCTGGGAAGATGGTCCACTAGATTTTGGAGTGTGCTTGTGTAGATTCGTGTCATGCTAGAACAGGTTTGGGTCTCCTAGTCCAAGTGAAGGGACAATTTATTTATTTATTTATTTTCAATTTGATTTGTGGTAAAAGTTTATGGAAGAACTAAATATGGCTGGAAAAGTCAGACATCCCAATATTTTCATTTATATAGTGTACAATTTTCATTAGTTCAATAGTTCTATAAATAAAAATAGACATGCAAGCAAAGGTATTTAAACTGTGAAAATTAATCTGGATGTTTTCCTTTTTTTTTTTCAAAAATAATATGTATATGCTGATAAAGAGGGCAGTGTTTGTGGGTTTGGTCCTACTCTCTCTCGTCTCTGTCAGCTATGCTGACTGCAATGCTGCAGAAATTGAAGAAGGTAAATGATTTCACAGACACATGCACACACTATAGATAGATAGATAGATAGATAGATAGATAGATAGATAGATAGATAGATAGATAGATAGATAGATAGATAGATAGATAGATAGATAGATAGATAGATAGATAGATAGATAGATAGATAGATAGAAAGAATTAAGAACATTGTTTTCTCAAACAATGCAATATATTTTGTAATCTAAAATATGTTTTCTCTCGACATGTCCGTTTCATAACATTTAAGGCATTGGCAGACACACTTATCCAAAGTGACTTACCATTTCTTTGATTTATACCGAACATTTGAGGGTGTATGGTGCTGGGATTTGAACTTACAGCCTTCTGAACTACTGAGCTCCTATTTCCCACAATGATCCGCAATGCCTCATTTGCCTATGGCATCATTTAATAAAATAGTAACAGGAGGCAACACTATGATGCAATGCATAAAAAAACGCTCGACTGGTCCCACCGTTTTGCGAGGGAAGAGGTAGGTTTACATAAAGACTCTTTTCTGTATTGGCACCAAACTGGTGGAATGAACTTCCCCTAAATGTCTGAACAGCTTCTTCAAACGTTGAGTGAAGACTTACCTCTTCCCGAAACTCTTGAACGAGCAATAGTTTTTCTGTTCGTTTCATGTCTATGTAAAAAATGTGTGCAATAATTCTTACCTTCCTTGGTATCCCAAGTTTGCAAACTAGTGATCCAGTGTTGATTTATTGAATGATAGAGACTTTAAAGCACCTTTGTACATCGCTCTGGATAAGACCGTCTGCTAAATGCCTTAAATGCAAAATAACCATTTTCAATTGCCATGAACTAGCCACTCATTGTTTAGCATTTAAACCTCCCTGTACTCTCCATTCAAAGCTTATCCAGGTATTATCCAGGTTTGCTAATGTCACCATGTTGTCACAGAATACAAATATTATTTTGTCTATTCATGTAACATTTTGTTCAAGTTAAACATTGACTTTCTTGTAGGCGTGACTCACTGTCAGGATCTTGTGGATGGAACGTGGCACATGGTTGGATCCATGTGGACAAACAGCAAGTGTGAACAGTGCTCATGCAGTGCTAGTTATCTTGCTTGCTGTGACGGGTAAATACACAACATAGCAAGATGTCAAACGTAGATTTTTCCCACAGCAAATTATTTCATTGCCAAAAACTAGGAGGATAGATTCAAATATTCAACATGTTTAGTTTTACAAATGATTTAAATGTAAAATAGTGAAAAGTGCTATTACACAGCAGGGTCACATGACACCCGCCTATCATTGAGTATTTTTTTCTAGAATCTTCACATGAACTATGCACTAAACTTTTGTTTGCACTTATTTTCAGATTGCCAACGGGCGTTTCCAAAGACTGCACGATCGAATTTGATTATGAAACCTGTACATTTGATCTGATTAATAATATCATTCCAGGTGGATCATGTTCCGTTGATGAGAAGTGATTGTAAAGATGAACCGAATGAAGGTTTATCAAGGATGTCAGAGACCAGAAACAGAAAAACAATATGCTTAATGTTATCTTGAACCTATTCTTAACCTACAATAAACCATTATTGAAGCATTACTGCTAGTAAGAGTCGTGATTTGATTCATCAATAAAGCTGACAGAGTGTTGGGGCAATAGTGTTGGTTCAAATCCTCCCTCTCCCCTTTTATGAGAATTCACATGCTTTGGCCTTCCTACAAAAATTCTGGATTCTTCTCCCAGTTCAAAGACATGCATAATGTGTGAATGAGTGTGTGAGCCTGCAATTGTGTCCTTCAGTGATTTGGCACCTGCATCTAGGGTGTCCCCTGCCTTGTGGCTGGAGTTCCCTAGGATAGGCTCCAAGCTCCCCTGAAGCCCTGTGTAAGATAAGCAGTAAAGAAAATGGATGGATAGAATAAACCTGAGTCAGGTCTCAGAATTAATGGAAAAATAATGTCTCCAGCATTGTGTTCGCCAAGGAATATTTGGTCTGTTTAAAGAAATCATTGGGAAAAGTCAAAATTCTTTAATGGCCAGGCAATTGTACATAATACATTACAGGGAGTGCAGAATTATTAGGCAAATGAGTATTTTGACCACATCATCCTCGTTATGCATGTTGTCTTACTCCAAGCTGTATAGGCTGGAAAGCCTACTACCAATTAAGCATATTAGGTGATGTGCATCTCTGTAATGAGAAGGGGTGTGGTCTAATGACATCAACACCCTATATCAGGTGTGCATAATTATTAGGCAACTTCCTTTCCTTTGGCAAAATGGGTCAAAAGAAGGACTTGACAGGCTCAGAAAAGTCAAAAATAGTGAGATATATTGCAGAGGGATGCAGCAGTCTTAAAATAGCCAAGCTTCTGAAGCGTGATCATCGAACAATCAAGCGTTTCATTCAAAATAGTCGACAGGGTCGCAAGAAGCGTGTGGAAAAACCAAGGCGCAAAATAACTGCCCGTGAACTGAGAAAAGTCAAGCGTGCAGCTGCCAAGATGCCACTTGCCACCAGTTTGGCCATATTTCAGAGCTGCAACATCACTGGAGTGCCCAAAAGCACAAGGTGTGCAATACTCAGAGACATGGCCAAGGTAAGAAAGGCAGAAAGTCGACCACCACTGAACAAGACACACAAGCTGAAACGTCAAGACTGGGCCAAGAAATATCTCAAGACTGATTTTTCTAAGGTTTTATGGACTGATGAAATGAGAGTGAGTCTTGATGGGCCAGATGGATGGGCCCGTGGCTGGATTGGTAAAGGGCAGAGAGCTCCAGTCCGACTCAGACGCCAGCAAGGTGGAGGTGGAGTACTGGTTTGGGCTGGTATCATCAAAGATGAGCTTGTGGGGCCTTTTCGGGTTGAGGATGGAGTCAAGCTGAACTCCCAGTCCTACTGCCAGTTTCTGGAAGACACCTTCTTCAAGCAGTGGTACAGGAAGAAGTCTGCATCCTTCAAGAAAAACATGATTTTCATGCAGGACAATGCTCCATCACACACGTCCAAGTACTCCACAGCGTGGCTGGCAAGAAAGGGTATAAAAGAAGAAAATCTAATGATATGGCCTCCTTGTTCACCTGATCTGAACCCCATTGAGAACCTGTGGTCCATCATCAAATGTGCGATTTACAAGGAGGAAAACAGTACACCTCTCTGAACAGTGTCTGGGAGGCTGTGGTTGCTGCTGCACGCAATGTTGATGGTGAACAGATCAAAACACTGACAGAATCCATGGATGGCAGGCTTTTGAGTGTCCTTGCAAAGAAAGGTGGCTATATTGGTCACTGATTTGTTTTGTTTGGTTTTGAATGTCAGACATGTATATTTGTGAATGTTGAGATGTTATATTGGTTTCACTGGTAAAAATAAATAATTGAAATGGGTATGAATTTGTTTTTTGTTAAGTTGCCTAATAATTATGCACAGTAATAGTCACCTGCACACACAGATATCCCCCTAAAATAGCTAAAACTAAAAACTACTTCCAAAAATATTCAGCTTTGATATTAATGAGTTTTTTGTGTTCATTGAGAACATGGTTGTTGTTCAAATTAAATCCTCAAATAAAATTAATCCTCAAAAATACAACTTGCCTAATAATTCTGCACTCCCTGTAGTTTTAATTACTATCCGACTTCCTCTCCACTCAAAGCTCTTCTCTGTGTTATTTTCCCTGTTCCTATTGATGTTGTACTGTTTTGGGAAGGAGTCTGAGTTCCTTCTACCAACGCTTTTCTGTTTTGTGGAACCACTCCTAGGAGTGTCAGGCTGAGTGGGATTCCATGAAAGCAGTGGTACTTGAAAATCCAGTATGCCAATTAGGTTTCACCAGTAGATTATTTTAAGATATTCTTGGTCTAAGAATCAATTTTGGCACACCCTGTTGATCTGATTGTTTGTCACAGTGGTAACTAAAGAACTTTCTGATCTTTTGGTCAGTCCTTGACAATTGGTCAAGGATGAATTCCTGAGTTGAAGTTGACCATGACCCCCCCAGACACTCTAGACATGTCATATAATTGTGAACTTCAGTCCATAACAACATCCAAGTTATAACAGTGAAAGTGTATCTCAGTAGTTAAGATACTGGACTAATTAGAAGGTCAAAAGATCAATTGAGTCAGTATGCCAGAAAAGATCAATTAAAGGTTGCCAAAGTTTTTCAGACGAAAATCAAACTTGACTGTGGTCCAAAAACTTGGAAAAACTTTTGGAAAATAACGACCGGCTTCATGTCCCCCGTTAAAGGTCAATGATATTACAATCATATGGCTGTAGAACATATAGTTTGACAAGCTTTATTAGGTAATTAACTTTAATATACTATTAAACGGAGTGTTTAAAATAAAATAAAGCTTCATTATTTAAGCAGAATAGAGAGTAAAAATTGTTAAACATTATGAAATCATAAATAAGGGGAACCATAGCAACTTCTTTTTAATCATACAGTTTGGTATAATGAAGCAGAACATGGCCATCAGTCAAGTTTGATTTTCACCATTTCAATGCAAAAGTTTGGGTATCTTTGCTATATTCAATTCTATTCATTGTTGTTCTCTGCATTACCTGTTTCCAGACCTTGAACTCCAAAGTTACATAAGTGAAAAACAAAAATCACGCTGATGGAGTGTTTACTGTCAGAGAGTAACGACGGGAAATTATTCAAGTTGAATTATAGAATAATAAACACAGTATACATACGCTTGTATATTCGCTTGTATAAACGCTTGCTTTAAGCAGGAATTATTTACAATATATGGAAATATAACTGTAAAATAATTAAATATTTATACAATAAATAATAATTAGGATTTTATTATTATTATTATTAAATTAATGATGAATTATTATAAATAAATGTTAGAATGAACAAATTTATACATTCTTTTATCATTTCTTAATCTCTGTAAACCTGCTTTGAGACCATTTTCATTGCTAAAAGTGCTGTGAAAATTCTTTCAATCCATTTCACATTTAACCTCCACACTTCTTAGAAGATGTTCCATTAGATTTTGCAGCGTGCTTTTGGAGATTTGTGCTTTGTTTAGCCACAAAGGTACTTGCAAAGTCAGGCAATGATGTAGGGTGAGGAGGGTGCAGTCAGCGTTCCAATTCATCCCGAAAGAGTTCAATATGATTAAGGTCAGGGCTCTGGAGCAGAAGATCTTCCACTCCAACCCATGGTAAGCAGATCTTCCTGGACTTGGCTTTGTGCACAGGGGCATTGTAATGAGTGAATGGGTCTCCTAGTTAAAGTAAGGGGATAATTTAACGCTACCGCATCCAAAGACGTCTAATAGAATTGTGTGCCTCCAACTTTGTGGTGTCAGTTTGCGAGAGAACCACATCTGGCTGGATAAGGTCAGGAATCCCAATACTTTTGTCCATATAGTGTATACTGTAATTCTCCATACATTGAGCATTTTGAGATTTGTCATAATTTTTGAGTTTATTGTTGAACTCAATGTGACCTTGTGAAAAACTCCCTGAGAAAGTGCCTGCCTTGTAGCTATGCGTCTTGTTAAAAAAATACGGACGGAAGTGCAGCGAAATGAAACATAATCGCAATCGTGAAATAGGAGAAGGCAAACAAGATGGAAAGGGCAAAGCAAGAACATAGAAAAACAATACAACATGAAACAAACACCTTAGCACACATTCACTTTGTTGTCACCCTGAATGACATGAAGCTGGTTGATGTTTTCCAAATGTTTTTCCATATTGGGCTGCAGCCGACTTAATGTCAAAGTCAGGACATTATGCAGCTGAGAGATATTTTGCTTCTTAGTTTACACTTGTTCAAGTTCATCAGGCTGAAAGTATATACACATATTTAGATTTAGGGCCATCAGGACCTTCTCTGCTGGTGTAAATCCATTTATTAAATTATTCCCGATAGTCCATTCTCTTCATTTCATAGTGTTTCTCTCAGGTGCTCTGCTTCAAGTAGCAGTGCACCCAAATATCTGTTTATGTTGGAGTTTCTATCCAATCAAATTTCAGTCGTCACATTATGTGTTGCCAGGATCAAAGGAAACTGATTTAAGGCCTTTAAGCTTTTTCAGCATAAACTCTGTTCATTGAAGCTGTTGTTTTAACTCACAGCATTTGGTTGGATGTGCAGAGAGTTCGCGATTCAGAGCTTGCAACCCTCATCTGTAGCAAACTGCACAAGCTCAAATAGACTCGTGTGGATTCAATAACTTTTGTCATCCCACAATGGCTGACAGAGGAGAAGAAACTGAATTGGTCTTATCGATAAAAACGCTGGACATTGTGATAAAAAAAAAGTTGTGGAGTTTTTTCATGGGCAATTTATACTTTTGCATTTTCTTTCCTGTAGAATTTGCACAAAAACACACAAACTGCATTTGAAATCCCCAGGAAAACTAATGCACAGAAAAAAACCCTTTCATGAGGTTAATATTGATGCTTCTGCTGGAGATGATGTACGCAGGCTAAATTTGCTAGGCATAAATAAACATTTGCTTTAGTAATGCCATTTATTCTCACTGTATGAGATACTTGTCTGTGATGAAGCGTTCTTTTATACTGCGTTTCTCTATAGCATCATAATGATGGTATTAAGAGGTGGATTGACTGAGTCAGGACAGATAGATAGATAGATAGATAGATAGACAGACAGACAGACAGACAGATAGATAGATAGATAGATGATAGATAGATAGATAGATAGATAGATGATAGATAGATAGATGATAGATAGATAGATAGATAGATAGATAGATAGATAGATAGATAGATAGATAGATAGATAGATAGATAGATAGATAGATAGATAGACAGACAGACAGACAGACAGACAGACAGACAGACAGACAGACAGACAGACAGACAGACAGACAGATAGATAGATAGATAGATAGATAGATAGATAGATAGATAGATGATAGATAGATAGATTCAGATATATATAATATTTTAAAGTTTCTGCTCTGTATACATGCAGGAAATTGGCAAACACTTGAAAATGGCCCAAGTCCGCTTGAAGAACATGATAAAGACGGTCAAATTTCCTGTTTGTTTGGTTTTTTTGCGATGACCATCATGTAGAAAATCTATCTCACAGAAATCATGCAGGAACTCTATTGCACATGTATGTATAAGGATTATGGGTCGATGTGCATTGTTTTTTCTAAGTCATATGTTCTGTTTACATATTTGTTTAAAGATTTAGTGACACTGAAGCGTTAAATTCTGTGGTTTGTTTACTCTGTCCTGATTACTATCCTGGTAAGCTTCATCTTGCAATGCTCGATGTAAGCTGCAGAACACAGCTATCCCATGCACCAAATAAACTGAGACAAAAAAAATAAATACTGTTTTGCCAAAATGATTTAGTATGTTCAGCATGTAAATTCTTGCAAACAAACTAACAGGTTTTCCAAATTGCGAGAGTGAAAGGGAAAGTTTATAGGACTGTGGTGAGACCTGAGATGTTGTATGGTTTAGAGACAGTGGCATTGAGTAAAAGACAGGAGGTGGAGCTGGAGGTAGCAGAGCTGAAGTTGTTGAAGTTTTTGTTGGGAGACGGATGATCCGCTGTGGCGACCCCTAATGGTAGAAGCCGAAATAAGAAGTAGTATAATGCAGCATTTACCTGCAGCCCACAGCCCTCAATCAAGTTTGATTTTGAGCCTTTCATATGAAAACTCCAGCCCTTTTCCTGGTGTTCTACAGGGTTGAGATCAGAGCTCTATAGCAGGAGATCTTCCACTCCAACCCATGTAAAGTATGTCTTTATTAAGCTTGGTTAGTGCACCGGGGCATCATCATGATGGAACAGGTTTGGGTCTCCTAGCTCAAGTGAAGGGAAAATTTACAATCCAATTGTGTACCTCCAACTTTGTGGTATCAGAATGCAGCACGAAGACATCTGGCTGGAAAAGTCAGCGGTTCTAATACTTTTAATAAAAAACAAAAGTTGCTTCAAATGGAAATACTTCAGAAAAATACAGATACACACAAAAAAAACTACTTAAGTACCATAAATACTTTATTACTGTCCACCACTGATAATAATGGGTACATGCAAACAGCTGTGGACAATGTGGACAAGTGAAGAAACAACCAATAACAGGAAAATACAATACATGGCATGAAGACATGGTAGTAAGAGGATCATGTCAGCCACCATGTCTCTGCTAGCAGTGTAAGTACAGTACTGGAGCTAGCTAGCTTAACTTTTGCTAGTAGCTAGAAAATGTCTAGGTATTTTCCCAAACTTGAGTACACCACAGAGTACCTTCTCAAAGTTATTTTTACCCATACTGTTACCTACTTGCACATTAAACTTAATGCTACCATTTCAAGCAGCATGAATAATTTTTCTTACATGCCACACCATCGCGCGCCCAGCTCATTAGCTAGATATCTGATGCTCTCGTCTTACTTCATTTACCGCCGCAAAACTGTAGCGAGAAGCTAATTATACTGTGCGCTTGAGCATAAATATAGTGGCAATAAAAAATTGTGCTGAATAAAATGAAGAGCGTAAAAAAAGAAATCCACACACACATATACACACACAAGCAAGGGCATGCAAAGTAATAGATGTGAAGCCTCACTCGACTGGGTTCATCTTCACAACAAACTCAAGGACATGGATTTGCTTTGGATAATGAGCTGAAAGCATTTTATTTATTTTATTTATTATTTTTTGAGGAGGTAATAACATGTAAAAGCAGTTCTGCTTGAAAGGAGGTTGTTGCTCTCTGGGTTGCAGATGTAACTTTTGGCTTTGCTACGTCGGGTTTGTATTCTCCTGTGATTGTTAAACTTTTATTCAGAATATAACAACGCCACTGTTCTGTGGTTTTAAAGAACTGTCTAACAGCTGGCCAGCGTTATACGAGGTGGTATCAAAAAGTTTCGAAGCTAATGGTGTTAAATGGTGCTTTTCTGACCACGTGCAATGTCTGCGATTTTATCATGGACAGCAAGTTAGAACAAAGAGCAAACCTGCGTGAAACGGAGACATTTGACATGACATACGTTTGGCATATGGTGAGACTGCAATGAGACATTTGAGGTGTTTTGAATGGCACGCACTCTTCAAGAGCAAAAGAACATCACTGGGAGATGACAAGAGCCTTGGATAACCTTCAACGAGCATAACCACAGAAAATTTTGAAACCATTCAGCAACTTGTGCATAATGATTGTTGGCGAACAGTCCACGTGATCTCACTTTCGCACCCACCCTATTTGCCAGATTTGGCTCCTGAACTTTGCCCTCTACCTGAAGATGAAGATTTAGCTCAAAGCTCACCGTTTTAACACCATTGCGGAGTTCCAGCTTGAACTGCAGAAGGTGCTTGACACGTTTCGAAAAGAAGAATTCCAGGACACATTTCAGAAGTTGCAGGAGCGCTGGGAGGCGCTGTATTGCTGTGTAAGGGGACTATTTTGAAGGTAATACTGTGTAAATGTAGATAAATAAAGTACTTTCTTGTAAACAGAGCGAATCTCCAAACTTTTTGAAACCATCATGTGGAGTCTGGGGTGACCATGTTTGAAGGCAGCGGTGTCTCATGGAAAATCAAGTTTGAGTCTGGCAGTGACCTGACGCCTTGGTGCAATTTGTAAAACTATAACAGCTAAAAACAAAACAGTTAGCTACACTACATGGAAGTTTGTGGACACCTGAACGTTAGATTCGTATGTGTTTTTTTGAACATCCCATTCCACATTTAGTCCTCATTTACCGTTATAATAACAGCCACTCTTGATTCTCCACTAGGTTTAGGAGTGTGTTTCTGAGGATTTGTGCTCATTTAGCCACAAGTGTGTAAGTAAAGGCACATATTGATGGAGGGTGTGGAAGCCTGGGGTTCCAATTCATCCCTAAGGTGTTTAAAAGGGTTGAGGTCAGAGTTTAAGATCAGACCACTCAAGATCTTTTACTCCATATATATAGCATATATTTATGGAGCTGGCTTTGTGCACAGGAGCCTTGTCATGCTGGAAAAGGCGTAAGTCTTCTAGTTCAAAGAATTTGGTGCCTCCAACTTTGTGGTAACAAAGAACCACCCCAAGTGAAACACTTAAAACTTAAGTTTAAAAACATATATTTTTCTTTGCATTTTGGCCTTCCGTCCACAGTGAGACTACGTTTTGATGAATGAAAATGTATTTTTGAAACGTTCTCCAAAATGGCTCAAATTTAAACGGCGTTACCACGTCACAGTGTGGACTGTAAAACAGAGGATTACGAAAAAGATTTTTCAGGCGGAAATGACGCAGGTCGAAACGGCTTATGTTTTGCTCATAAGCCGTTTAAATACAGGGACGTATGCGTTTTAGTGTGGATAAGCAACTTTTGGGAAATAATTAAAAAACAATAGTGTTAAATGGTAATTCGAGTGAAAATGTGAATCAGGTGCAGAAGGTCATGTAGTATGACTGTGCAATGGCTTGTGGGAAATGTCAACCATGTCTATATTCCTGACCAAGAGCTAGGCCCATAAAATAATTCATAAAAAGAATATTGGTGTTCCTCGTTTCTATTATATTTACATTTTTCTTTGTTAAATAACAATATTGTTTATGTTCTGGACTGACTTTTTACCATAGAAACAATCCGTTATTTGAGCGAGCACATTGTTAGGCAGCGTTCTAGAGGAAAATTTATCAAGACTTTTCAGGGAAACTGAAATGGAAGACATCAGCAGTTCCGTTGTGTAACGTTCGGGCTACTTTATCCGAGATGGAGTATAAGTTTGCAATAAAGCCACAATAGACATTCACAAAACTCGTAATACGCCCCCTATTGCGAAAAATCATTGACAAAGATATTGAACATTAAAAAAAAAATCATGCATAGAAACGTAAAAATTAATTAACGTTATCTTCATTTCCCACCGGAGAGATGAACTAAATTAATTAAATCGAAGACTCAGAGGCATGCGTGTTAGAAAAGATGGTTAATTAAAACTTTTCTATCTCTTTATACATCTTGTGGTGGAGCACCCCAAATATCTGCTACTCCTCATATTCATATAGACAACTTTCAAAGAAACAGTCTGAACATATCGTTTTCTCCTGACAAGGGGAATAGGGAGCGAATGTTCCATGCTGGGGAAATTGGTATCATTAAGGTGGATGTAATGCAGCTGCAGCCAGTGGAATGAAGGACGGGGGAATTTAGGACACATGAGAACGACGCAGCTATGAGGTTTCGATCGGTAGTTCGAGGAAACATGGTTCTTCAGCTTATGCATGTGTTTATGTAGACCTAGCATGTGCTTGAGGGCAAAGTCCTGGAAAATACTTGCAACAATACCAATGCGTCCAGTCGTTGTTACATGTTACAGCAGGAGATTTAAGAGAGGATTATGATGTGAAGGACTGGTATGACACACGGTATTACTTCAAAGTATCTGCTTACAGACTCCCATCTAAATATTGTTGTAAACCAGCATTGGCAAAGCTATTCAGAAGGAAGATACATGCTGAAAAAGTTGACAGAAGTCACTGAATGATGCGGCTGATTTGCATATCTAGCAGGGAGAAGGCCCTAGTGGACAACAAGCGCTAGAGAAAAGGATTATATAACAAATCTGGATTGTTATTAAATCTTTTGAAGCGTATTGTGAATGATTTCTCGGTTAGTTTGATATTGCAGTTTGGCTGTGTAAGAAAGAAAAATGAAAGTTGATTAAATAAAAATACTGACAACATATAAAAAGTGGAATAGTGGATGAGAATTCAAAATGAAGGTCGATACAAAGCAAATGGTTACAATTGTAAGGCGATTTTTATTGTAGATATGACAAAGAGGAGTGTTTTAAATGATAAATAAAAGAGGTGTATTCAAGCTAGTGATTGGTTGTTAGTAAACAAGGGTGAACAGTGTTAGCGATCTGTGATAAGTCAATGGGAACAATGGATGTCTGTGATTGGTCACAGGAAACAATAGAGTTCGGTGATTGGTCATAGGGAACAATAGAGTTCAGTGATTGGTCGGTGGAAACACTCGAGATTGGTGATTGGGCATAGGGAAAAATGGAGATCAGTGATTGGTCAGTGGGAACAATGATAATCATTGATTGGCATTTGGGAACAGTTGTGATTAGTTTTTGAATACCAGGTTATCAGTGATTGGTCATTGAGAAGATAGTGATCAGTGATTGGTCATAGGAATCAATGATATCCAGTGGCCATTGAAAGCAATTTGTGGCGTGGTGTTCGTAGGAAATTATGTACAGTTAATAATTTTTTAAAAACTCCATTGAATCCTCAGATGAAACCTGGATCCAGTCATTTTTTACAAGATTTAATGCAATTTAAAAATGTGTAAGCTTTTAGAGGTACTTAAAAATAAGCAAACCCTGGAATAAAGCTTAAAGTATGGTAATAAAATCACTGCCTAAGCAATCTTCTCTTTATTAAGAAGTTTTTACTCGACAGATACATCACATTTGAATCAATAGCATAAAAGACCTCATAAATAGTAAGAGCACTTGGAAGTTGACGTGCAATTTAATTAGACAAACACAGGCAAAGGTAACACACATTTTATTGAGCATGTAGCAATTACTACAATCCCCCATCACACCCACTAATACACACACACAAACACTGACACCCATACACACTCACTCAGACCCTTTTATGCATAAAAACCAACTGAATAATCCTTTGCACCAGAAAATTCGATCATTTGACGCTATTCTGTGTCATATTACTGTAAACAACAATACATGGAAGGTGGAAGTCCTTCATGACGTCTATCTGTGCAGTCTCTTATGCATAATGACCAGGTATGGCTGGTTTTAGATATTAGATGGGAGGCTGGAATCTAATATCAGTAGCTCAGCAGGGAGACTATTAATGCTGAGTGAGACCTCACATCATCAAGGTCTCATCAATGGCATAATAAAAATTATATGGGCCAAACCATTACACGCACAGTTAAAGATAGATGGCTGCACTCATGCATTTTATTTTGGTTTCTAGTGCAAAAATGTGTAACTTATTCTTTCACAGCGTTTGCTATTTAATGTCATTTGTACTTTAATTGCACGATGTGTACTAAGACAACCTATTTTTATATATTTTTTTCATTCCTATCAGTTTTTTCGATGTTTGTAGTTGTATATCTAATGTTTAGTGGTGTGTTAAAATATCAATAATCCAACAATTACAATGTTTTAAATGTGACAGAATTGGGAACAGTGCTGGTAAGTGATTAGTCATTTGGAACAATTCTATTTAATAGTTATTGGAAACAATGGTGTGAATGTTGTTTTTTTTTTTAACAGTGGTGATCATTGATTAGTTATTGGGAACAATTGTGATAAATGATTGGCTCTAGGAAACAATGGTGATAACTGGCTACTAGGAACAACAGTGATGACTAACTGGTCTTTGGGAACGAAGGTTATCAGTGATTGGTCACTAACAATAAATAATTTATTTGGTCATTGGGAATGAATAGTGAGCGGTCACTGGGAACAATGCTGATAATTGTTTGTTTTTTGGCAATCATTTTAATAATTCATTGGTCACTGGGAGAAATGTTGATAAGCGATTGGTCATTGGGAATGAAGGATTATTTGGTAAGGTAATTGGGAGAAAATAGAAATAAATGATTAGTCATTGGGAATAATGGTGATCAGTGGTTGGTCATTGGGAATAAATGGCGATAATTGATTATTGGCAAAAATGGTAATGAGTGATCGTTTATTGGGAACAATTTCGACAATTTATTGGTCACTGGAAACAAAGCTGAAAAGTTATTAGTAACTGGGAATTAATAGTGAATAGTCAGTAAATAGTAATTGGGAACAATGCTGATCAGTAATTGGTTATTGAAAATAAAGGATGATGAGTGATTGTTCAATGGGAAGAGTTGTGATAAGTAAATAATGGGAATATTAGTGATCAGTGATTGACCATTGTGGAAAAATGATCAATGATTGGTCAATGGGAAAAATGTGATCAGTGGGAATAAAGCAAGATAAGTGATTAATAGTTTTGCATTGTCTTTTCTTATTGCTCAATTTCTCAATGTCCCTTTAACTGTCCATTCATACAGAAAATCACCTGGCAATATTTGTTCTAGTTTAAACACTGCCTGTCTTAATAGATCTTAAACAAAATAAACCTGAGTTTTAAGCCAACAGAGATCTTAATGAGACTCGTTTAAATAAATTAACCAGAGAACATCAATGAAGAAGCTTCTGAGGTTACTAATAAGAAAACCTGCTTACTCGGTTGTTGTAATATTTAGGTTGAGTGATGTAAGGAGTTTGCAATTGGCAAAATAACCCCACATGGTAAATAAATATATGAAGTAA
This sequence comes from Silurus meridionalis, assembly GCF_014805685.1. Lineage (NCBI taxonomy): Eukaryota > Metazoa > Chordata > Actinopteri > Siluriformes > Siluridae > Silurus > Silurus meridionalis. The sequence continues at coordinate 4,134,931 of NC_060894.1, read as the reverse complement.
ACATTTATTTTGTATGTAAAAACATAAAATATACCCTTTTATTATAGATTATACTATTGATGAATCATATGCTGCAATATATTATAGAATATATAATATTACTATAATATTACTACAAATTTTAAGGTCATGCTAGAAAAATGAGTTCATATTTGAAAAAAAAACAAGTAAAATTAAAAAGAAAATGGAATTTTTAAACCTGTGCATTGCAAAGATCATAAAAGATCAAACACTTTTGAATTAAAGTGCAGTATCGAGAAGTGTGTTTACTACCTGAGTGCAGTTTATTCAGTGCACTTTTCAGCATTGACAAAGCCTGTGTGCGTTTTATGTGAAATAAGAAGAGCGTGTTTGATGTAATCACTCTTCATAAGCCAGTTTTCTGATAAGATGTGCATTGCATTTGTCAGATTTCTCTCCGTTTTTTTTTTTTTGCTGGACTGTCAGTCATGATAAATTTCTGCAGTTTAAATTCCAATTTTTTTCCCAATACACAGCAGTACAGCTCGTCGTGAACTTTAATCATCCCTGCAGTATGGAAAGCGTGCAGCTCAGTCTGAATACAGACATGTAGTCAGGTCCAGATGTCGCCGTCCTCTGCCGAGAACTGTCCTATTTCTGCAATTCTACCTCCATTCCATTCCACTATTACTCCAAATAGTGAGCTCTTATTAACTGGAAGCAGTGGGGATGATTACACATGATGAGTGCAGGGATGGACATGGAGGCAGCAGAAAAATGTGAACAAATTGGTATTATAAATGGATGCATGAATGAGGTCTATAGATGTTTTGATTAAAATTATGAAAAGGATGGACAGATGAAGGATGAAGGTCATAGATGAATTTATGAAAATCAGGAGCCACTAAGGTACTACATCTACAGTATGTAATTTATATTTATTACTATATTATTATAAATATTACTGTATTAGTATTTAGTATTGTATTTATAATGTAAATTATTATATTAACATGTGCATCTGTACTTTTACACTGTATACAATCTTTCAGACATTGTGTCACATTTTAATGGATTTTGAGTCACATATTCAGAGCACCATATTTGCTTGTTATTACTAATGATGACCTCTTGACCTTTTGAAAAAAGGGATTACAGAGAGATGGATGTATGGTTGGGTGGATAGCATTAGAAATGCTGTAATGATAAATGGATGGATGGATGGATGGATGGATGAATGGATGGATGGATGGATGGATGGATGGATGAATAAAAACAAATAAAAGATTATGTCTGTAAATGTTTTTATATTATGAGAAAGAATTCTAAAAAACTGGTTGGACAATAGCTGGATGGATGGATGGATGGATGGATGGATGGATGGATGGATGGATGGATATTAGAATAATTGTACTAGATAAATAGATGGATGACTATATAGATCACATTTTGTTAAATGTGTAAATAGATTGATGATGTAGATGGATGGATGGATGGATGGATGGATGGATGGATGGATGGATGGATGGATGATTGGATGGATGAAAAAACATATTTCAAATTGATCACTGAAAAAATAAAAGTATAAATGGAAAGATGAATGAGCAAACACCTCTCAAGCCTGTTCTGGAAATGCCTTGGTATCTTTCCATCCATCCTTGCATCTACCCACCCATCCATTCATCCAATCTTTTATCTCTTTTATGATAATCAAATTGTTACTTTTTAATCTAAATTATTAATAAAAATTCTTGAAGCCTTTTATATTTTAGCAATATGTAAAACATAAATATTAAAGAAATGTCTAGTATTTGGTGACTTAAGAAATTCTCTCTTTTTTTGTTTTAATGTGATTGACAAATACACAAGGGCCACACCCCCTTCACTGTTATTGAAAAAAACACAGGGGCCACACCTTCTACACTGTAATCGAGGAATCTAAAGAAAGATATCCACAGTTCTCATATGTTAAAATCGCTAAAGCACTAGACAGTACGTAATAGAGGCTTGGTTGCAGAGTGACTGAAGTCGACACTCTTTTTTTCTGTCAAATCTCATTTTCTTTTTCTTTTCGAAAATATCCAATAGACTGAGCGCTCACTGGTGGAGCCTTCCTTTTCACCTTAGGGCCGACCTGACGAGGTCAACAATCCAGGCTCAGAGGACCGTAGAAGTGACAGACATGGTTTATAAACATGGCACTGCTTTTATCACTTTCTGAAAGAGAATTACACTGTCACTCACTCACTCACTCAGTCAGATCTCATGTCTCATGTCTTTTGATCAAGAGAGAGAGAGAGAGAGAGAGAGAGAGAATTTGTGTGAGAACAATAGAATGTGTGGGAATTTTAAACAGATGGAAAGTGGTATTATAAACTGATGAGGAAAGGATGCTGTAGATTTACTGAATGGATGGATGGATGGATGGATGGATGGATGGATGGATGGATGGATGGATGGATGGATGGAT